>NC_083402.1:109505212-109805212 GCF_020745735.1 Hemiscyllium ocellatum
TATTCGGTCTGCCAGACCTTTGCCCACTCACATAAACTATCAATGTTCCTCTGCAAAGTTTCACAGTCCTCTGCACACTTTACTCTGCCACTTATCTTAGTGCCATCTGCAAACTTTGACACACTACATGTGGTCCCCAACTTCAAATCGTCTAAGTAAATTTTGAATAATTGTGGTCGTAACACTGATCATTTAGGTATACCACTAGTTACTGATTGACAACCAGAATCACGCTCATCTATTCCCACTCTTTGCTTCCTGTTAGTCAACCAATCCTCTATCCACACTAATAATTTATCTGTAATGTCATGCATTTTTATCTTATGCAGCAGCCTCTTGTGCAGCACCTTGTCAAAGGCCTTTTGGAAATCTAGCTACAACACGTTTACTGGGTCCCTTTGTCCACCGTGCTCATAATATCTTTATAGAATTCCAGAAGGTTAGTTAAGCATGACCTGCCTTCATGAACCCATGCTGCGTCTGCCCAACGGGACAATTTCCTTCACAATCCCTTGCTATTTCCTTCTTGATAATAGACTCAAACATCTTCCCACTACAGAAATTAAGCTATCTAGTATATAATTACCCATCGTTTGCCAAACGCCCTTTTTCCAAGCTGCTGGAACTGCCCCAGAATCCAGCTAAGTCTGGAAAATTACCACCAGTCCACTTGCTATTTCTCCTGCCTTCTCTTTTAACACCCTGGAATGCATTCCTCAAGGCCAGGAGACTGTCTATCCTTAGCTTCATTAGCTTGCCCAACACTACCTCTTCCATGATCATGATTGTTTCCACGTCTTCACCTACCTTCATCTCTTTGTCAGTTACTGGCATGTCATCCATGTCCTTCGCTGTGAAGACCGACACAAAATACCTGTATAATGGCTCAGCCATTTCATCATATCCCATGACCAATTACCCCTTGTCACCCTCTAAAGGACCAATGTTTACTTTAGCCATTCTTTTTTGTTTCATATATTAATAGAAACGTTTGGTATCTATCTTTATATTCTGTGCTAATTTTTTCTCATGCTCTATCTTATTTTTCTTCATTGTTCTATTTGCAGCTTTCTGTTGACATTTAAAGCTTTCTCAATCTTCAAGTTTCCCGCTATCTTGGCCTTCTCTTTCAATTTGATAGCCTGCCTTATTTCCTTAGACAACCATGGCAGATTACCCTTTCCTTACAGTCCTTCCTTTTCACTGGAATATACTTTTGCTGAGCACTTTAAAAAAGTACTTTTAAAGTCCTCCACTGTCCTACCATAAGGTCTTTGTTTCCAGTCTACTTTAGCCATGTCCTCCCTCATCCTATTGTAATCTCCCTTGTTCAAGCACAGGATCTTGGTATTGGATTTCATCTTAACACTCTCCATTTGTACTGTGATTGCAGCTTCCAACATCATAGTTCTTTTGTTTTGTTTTGAATCAGTAAGTTTGACTACACATATTTTACCACATTAAAGTCAATTTTTTAGTATAGTTTGTAACTTCCCTTTGGCCGCACAATGAATCTGAAGGCTGAGCATCCACAAGTGCAATGATGTAGCCAAACTCCTCACTTCCTGAGATAGAGAACAACAACAACACACAGAACAGATAAAATGGATTCAGTCTCAATAATCATTCAGTATTCACAGATAGAGTTGTGTTTCAGTCCTGGATTCTCACTAGACATCAAATTAAAGTTCCAGTGGATGAACAATAAGAATATCCAGAGCATGTCTGACAGCAATGAAAATCAACAATGTTAATCAGATAGTAGAGAGCTACCATTTTGAAATGCTTACAAACAGTAAGAGCAGGTTCTAATGATGATATTAAATAAGACTCTGAAACTGAGCATTCTTCCAAAACATTTCATCCCACACAAAAATTATCAGAAAATGCAGACTATTGTTGCTCTGGTGGCTGTGACATGAATGGACAATAGAAGTATAGTTTCTCAGTGTCATCTCTTTGATTTAAAATGACTGTCAAATGTCCTTTATCTGCAGGTAGGTTAACAACTTTTTTAATGTTTTTTAGTCTTTCTAATACTTTCCTTTCTTGTGTATTAAGTGTGTTTCCTTCCTTTTTTCTGTTCAATGTTGATGTGACTGTCTGTCTAATGGTGTGCTGATACCAACACTAACTAACAAGTGGTGATAGAACCAAACCCAGATCTAGAGAACAGAATCACAGCCGTACTCAAAAGACTTCAGATATCTGGAGAAATAAATAAGACCGACTTCCAAAAAATGAAACCAGATGAATCCAACAAACCACACTTTTACGGATTACTGGAAACTCACAAACCAGGAGCCCCCCTCAGACCCATGGTCTCGCTACCTGGAACATCAGCTTACAGAGTGGCCAAAAGCTACACTAAAGACTAAAATATTTAGTAGAAGACTCACACCGCTCCATCTGTTCCACCCAAGAATTCCTGAAGACCAAAGACACCAAGATAGAACAGGATGAAATAATAGTCTTCTTTGACATAACAACCCTGTTCATATCCATCAACATCAAGCTGGCCAAGGAAACACTGACTACACTATTAGAAGACCCAAAGACACATACTCCAAACACCACTTACTTCATCAGCAAGGACAATATTGTCAAGCTAGTGGACCGATTCCTTATCACCCACTTCACCTTCAACAACAAACCTACCGAGAAACCAAGGGAACACCCATGGGATCTCCAATATCAGGGTTCTTAGCAGAAGCAGTAATGCAGAGACTCGAACAAACAGCTCTGCCAACCATCCAACCCAAACTTTGGGTGTGTTACGTAGATGATACATTTGTCATCACTAAATGAAACAAATTAGAGGAAACCTTCAAGACCATCAATAATCCCTTTACTGGCATAAAATTCACTAAAGAGGAGGAAAACAATAACAAACTACCATTCGGTAGATCTCACAGTAGAGTGAACAACCAATGGGGAACTTCATTCCAGCATCCACGGGAAAACAACATATAGAACTACAGAAGCAATCATCCCAACACCCACAAATGAATCTGCTTTAGAACATTGTTTCAATGAGCCACTACACACTGTATCACAGAGGAACTACACAGAGCAGAGAAAAATCACCTATACCATGTATTCAAAAAGAACGGTTACACAATGAACACAGTCCACCGATTTCTCAGCAACAAACCCAAACAAACAGCCAAAACACATCCAGAAGCCGTAGTCACTCTCCCCTACATCGAAAACATCTCAGAAATGACTGCCAGACTACTCAGATCTCTTGGCATCATGGTAGCCCACAAACCCACCAACACACTAAAACAGCAGCTAATGAACTTCAAAAGACCCTATACAGAAAACAAGCAAAACTAATATCATTTACGAAATACCTTGCACAAACAATAACAAACACTTCATTGGACAAACAGGCAAAAATACAGTCACCAGGATACATGAATATCACTGAGCACAAAAAGACATGACCCACTCTCACTAGTATCCTTACATATGAATGAGGAAGGACACCACTTCGACTGGGACAACACATCCATCCTAGGACAAGCCAAATAGAGACATGCATGAGAATTCCCAGAAGCATGGCATTCCAAACAGAATTCTATCAACAAAAACATTGACTTGGATCCCATTTACCAAACCCTGAGAAAAAGAACAGGAAATGACATCGTCATAGGAAATTATGCCACAATAGGAAATGACATCACCAACCCAAGGAAACCAAAACAAACACAAAGCAGGCCATACCACCAGTGCTTCTTCCGGTGGTTTACTGATGATGTTACCTAGTATGGTGATGAAATGTCTGAAAATGAAACTTCCGGCTCAACAAGCAAACCTACATCCAGACCCTCAATCTGAGCTACAAATGTCTTCAAAACCCGCTAGGACAAATCTTACATGGCACCACATATGTCTATTAGATGCCTTGTCTTAGATTTGCCTACACTTATTATATGCATGCTGTTGACAAACATATGGAAGGCACATTCAATGGCTCGTTATTCCAGTATCTAACATCTGGTTCCGCATGATAGTTAGAATTCTGATGGCACATCTGACTGTCACAAGCTATGGGCAACATGAGTACTGCCAGGAGACTCTGTAGTACTTGACTCTGGCAGAAGTGAAAAAAATGGATTCCGCTGTCCCTGAACACCAAGCCTGGACACAGAGTTAGTGGAAATCATCACCTGGAAGGATCCCATTACAGTCAACTGAACTCTGATCTCAACCTACCTTGAATACATCTATTGCCCAGAGTTTTGCGGAGGTCGACTGAAGTCAGCAGCTTGGCTGAGATGGGTTGGGTTTCGGGAAGATAGGGTGACACCACAAGATAGCTATTCTGTCAGGATTGCTCTGGATCCCCAAACTCCCTCTGCAGTGTTTGGACTTCCTGCCCACCCCCAGCATCAGCTAGCAATCCTAAACCCCACCCAACTTCTTCCATGTAGCATCTCCCTCCCACCCCTCTCCAGAGATAGAAAATCAGAGATCCCCCCATCCATTACCCTTACCTCATTCAGTATTGGAGCCATTGAACGTGAACCTTATCCAGGGGTTTGCTCTGCTATCCCAGGTCAGAGATTGGTCGAACACGACCTGCTCAGAACACAACTGCTCAGTCAGGCCCTGTCACCTGCTCCAGACTGCCCACAAAACAAAAATGGGTAACCTACCAGGGCCAAGACGTCTGTACACAATGTAATTGGAAAAATGCAGTGCATTGGGAATCTAATTCCAGACGTTCACATGCAAGCCTTTAACCTTCTTCCATAGTGCATCAATAATGCACCTCCTAGACTTTGATTCTTGGAAATATAGAATTTAAAACCATATTTGTTGCACTGGAGCTTTATTTTGAAGTACAGGTATGAGACCAGTATGTCTCATTCACCAGTTTTGCTGTTTTCTTTTCTATTGTATACCATAAAGTAAATCTCCTCCTGGGGAGCTGCAGTCTTGCCTTGCATCCCTGTGAGGCAGGATATTTTCTCCCTGGCTGGAGCACAAATGTCAACTGTCGATCTGACTTTGAACTTAATTTTGTAAGAAAACAATCACTTTATCCTGACTGTAAGACACAGTCAATAGCAAATATTCCAAACATAATTAAATTGTTAATGCAAAGTATTGGAAAGATCTAGCAACAATACAGTCATTTTTGAGGTGATCCTTTAATGCAGCATAATAGCATATTCATCCCTTATGGACTATGTTTGAATGGTTAGATATTGGTTATAAACATTAACTGGTTGAAGTAAACATTAATCAAAGAAGAGCCATCTCTACATTTTGTTAGGACATTGTGAATTTGATAATTTGGGAAAAATTTCAAAAGTCATTAAAGAAATGTGCAAATGTTAATGGTAAACAGTGATGAGGATTCACAATATGACAGTAACACTGCTACATAAGGGAGTAGAAAGAACTGACAATCATTAAGTACTGGGACAGAGAAGAAATTGCAATCTGCCATGAATCATTAGCGAAATCCAGTCAGGTAGAGGTCTGAGAACAGAAAAGAAATTCAGATCAAGCAGTAAAGCAAGCTGGACAGTAGAAGCATTGAAGAGTGAAACAATTGTCTGTAAGTTTCTCTACAAAGTTAGTGTGGGTGAAACACCAACTTGGGACTTGCAATGAAGTGGTTGATGTTAATCTTGACAATTGCACTGATGCTACTCCCTTACCCACTCTCTGTGGAAGGAAGAAACCTTGATCTTACATTCACAAAAATCTGCGGCTTTGATTATATGGGAAAGATCCAGGAGGTATGTGGACATCGGCAACAGACATCTCGCTATCTCCACCGACATGGTGAGTATTGAAATCCCTTCTGACTCAGATTAGGAAATTGCCCTAATACTCGATGGGACAGAGCAAAGAAACTTGTGACAAACTTGAAAGCACAACCGACTGGATCATATGCAAAACTTTACTCCATTTCCAATTTCACAACTGAGCTGATGGCTCTCTAAAAGTCTGCTATTGAAAGTGCTTGTGTAGACAACTTGAACATCATACATTGAGAAACAAAGAAACCATCAAAATTTATGGCAAATTTATACCATGCACGTCATATCTAAGCGAACTAATAAATTGCTCACACGCCCAACCCCACTCATATCTTCACTGCCCCTACCTGGTAGGTAGTGATATTTCAAGTGCACGTTCCAATATTTTTTTAACTGTAATTTGAGTTTCTACTTCCACAGCAATTTCAGCCAGCTTGTTCCAGATTTGACACCCATCCAGACATCACCCATCACGTTCTGAGTGAAACAACCTCTTCTCAAATCCCCCTGTAATCCTTCTGTCAATCATTTTAGATATATCCCATCACCCACACTAAAGTTCCTGGTCCTGGCTTTTGACTACTCTGTTCATGAAATTAACTATTATTCACTTTATCTAAGAAGTTGAGAATTGTATATTAGAACTTAAGAACCTGAGCCTCATCTATTCCAAAGAAAACAATCCAATTCCTTTCCTCATACTGAAAATTCTCCAGGTCCAGCAACACCCTCATTTTCAACCTACAGCCAAATTTTGTATTGTGTTCAAACCTCTTTACCATGCCCCATATACTTCAATCTAAATCAAAGGTCTATACCATAAACAGCAAAGGACCTATAACTAAATCCTATGGAGCCCAATTGGAAACAACCATTTAGTCACAAAAACAGCTTTTGGCTAATACTCCTTATTTCTATATCCAAGCCAATTTTGGTCAGATTGTCACTTGCTCTTTGATTCCAAGTGATTCTACTTCTCTGACTAGTTTGCCATATGAAACAGTGTTAAAGCCTTGGTAAAATTGAAATGGATTATATCAAGTGCACAATCCTTATCAACCCTTCTTATTACCTCAGCAAACAGATTTACTCTGACACAACCTTCTTCTAATAATGATTGTTCTTGTTGTCCTTGATTAATCTGTGCCTCAAGGCCTTTTAATACAACAGCATTTTTTCTGCAATTTGTTAACCATCACAGTTAACTGACTGGTTTTAAATAACTTTGTCTATTCCTTCTTCCTTCTTTAAACAATGATATAACAGCAATTTCAATTGTCTGGCATCTCGACTGATAGTAAGTGTACCTGTTATTTCATCCTTTGTTTTCTTGAGTTGGAGGTGCCAGTGTTGGACTGGGGTGAAAAAAGTTAAAAGTCACACAACACCAGGTTAAAGTCCAATAGGTTTATTTGGAAGCACTAGCTTTCGGAACACCGTTCCTTCAGCACGTGGTTATGGAGGTCAAGATCATGCTCACAGAATTTATAGCCAAAGACATCCAGTGTCATGGAGATGTGATACAGTAAACAAAAACTTTCATCTTTGATAATGGGATATGCTGGCTTCTGTTCTTTGATACGTAAATCCCAGAACTAACTTGTTTCTTTTAAACAATAGGTGTGACATCTGTTTGTGTCCCAATGCTATGTCAGACTGACAAACCCTCTGTATAGTTTTACGGAATTTTGCATGGATTCATTCAGTTTTTGAGCGAAATAAAATGTAATTCTGCAAAAAGAAATTCACCCTATAAGCTTATACGTGGGTGCATGTAGGAGCAACAAATTGAGTGTGTGTGTGTGTGTGTATGTGTGCATGTGGGTGTGAGTGCATGTGATAGACCATGTGTGTATTTGTGTGTGTGTAGGCTTGGTTAAGTGTGCGTGCATATAAGTGTATGTGTGATGGGATGTGTGGGAGGAGGTATGTGTGAGAAGATGCATGTGTTTGTGGGGTATATGTGTGTGAATATGAGAGAGAGCTTGTGTGTAAGGGAGGGTCTGAGTGAGGATGTGTGAATATGAGAGTGAGAGAGTGTGCGAGAGTATATATATATATATATATATATATATACTTTGCTATCAGCCTCTGCTCAGCCACTCTGCGTTGTTGTTTGTCCCAAAGTCCACCTTGCAGGATGGTCACCCGAAGGTCCAAGGCCAAAAGTCCTAGACCGCTAAGGTGTTCCCTGACTGGAGAGAACTCTCCTGCCTGGTAATTGTTGTGCAGTGTCCATTCATCCATTGTCATAGCATCTGCTCAGTGTCGCCAATGTACCATGCCTCAGGGCATCCTTGCCTGCAGCATATGAGATAGACTACATTGGCCAAGTTACATGAGTACTCGCCGCTTACATGGTAAGTGGTGTCCCCTGTGTAATGGTGTTACCCATATCAATACTCTGACAGGTCTTGCAGCTGCTGCTATGGCAGGGTTGTACTGTGGTGTTGTCCTGAGGCTAAATAGTTTGCTACAAATCATGATCTGTTTGGTGGCTGTTTAAAAGTGAGAAGTGGAGGCATGGGGAAGGTCTTCGTGAGGTGCTTATCCTTATCTATAATGTGTTACAGGCTGCGAAGAACATGGCGCAGCTCTTTGGCTCCCAGGAAGTACTGGACAACAAAGGGTACCCTGTATGCTGCAGCCTGTGTTTGTCTCCTAAGGAGGTCATTACAGTTTCTTGCTGTGGCATGTCATAGGGGATGCTGGTGTTGAGTGCTGACACATCCATTGTGATGAGGAATGTTCCTGGTTCAACTGGTCCATGGGTTCTGAGTTTCTGTAAGAAATCTGTAGTGTCACACAGAAGCTGGGGGTCTCCTATACAATGGGTTTCAACAGAGCTAGAGATGTTCTCACATAGGGTCCTACCGCCCGATACAATGGGACATCCTGGTGTGCTAGCTTTATGTATCATCGGAAGGTAGTAGAAGTCACCTACTTGAGAAGTATGTAGGATGAAGGTGTGTAGGGAACTCTGAAGGACTGGATCCAAAGTCTTGATCAATGTTTTTAGTTCACAGGTGTGCTTTTTGGTCGGATAGGCCAGTAGTTGCCTATGGTGCTCCTGGTTGTTCAATTGTCAGTGCACTTCCTTGCAGTAATCTGTCCTATTCTGAATGATGATGGCTTCCCCTTTATCGGCTGGTTTTATGACAATGTTGCGATTGGTTTTGACAGCATGGATGGCTTTGCATTGTGATCGGGTGATGTTTTGCTCTACTTTGTTGGTGCAGCTGATGAATCTAGCATTCACATATTTCCTGACAGTTTGAGTATACATGCCAGGCACAGGTCATTAGGGCAACAGCCTCAGTACTCAACACCAACAACTGCCAATTCCCGGGCACCATCCTACAACCCATGTGTTTCATCCTCGACCTCAACGTTTTCACCTTTGCCAACCAGTTCTTCATCCAGACACACTGAATGGCTATGGGGACCAAATTTGCACCCCAATATGTGAATATTTTCATGCACAAATTTGAACAAGACTTGTTTTCTGCACTGGACCTCAAACCAACACTATATGCCAGATATATTGACGACGTTTTCTTCCTCTGGACCAATGGCAAGGCATTGCTGAGACAACTGCACAGTGATATCAATGAGTTACATCCCACCATCAGACTTGCCATGGACTACTCTCCAATTTCTGTCTTTCTTAGAGGCATGCATCTCCATCAAGGATGGCCACCTCAGTACCTCACTCTACCATAAACCCACCGATAACCTCATGATGCTGCACTTCTCTACTTCCACCTGAAACATATTAAAACAGTCATCTCCTACAGACAAGCCCTGCACATCCACCAGATCTGTTTGGATGAGGAGGATCATGACAGACACTTGAAGGTGTTCAATAATGTCCTCATAAGAACAGGGTATGATGCTCAACTCATCGACCGCCAGTTCTGACATGCCACAGTGAGGAACCGTAATGACCTCCTCAGGAGATACACATAGGCTGCAACAGACAGGGTACCCTTCGTTGCCCAGCATTTGCTGGAGCTCATGTTCTGCGCAGCCTGCAACACATTGTCTATCAGGATGGGCACCCTCACCAAGACCTTCCTCACACCACCACTTCTCACCTTTAAACAACCACCAAACCTTAAACACATCATGATTTGGGAATGCCGGTGTTGGACTGAGGTGTACAAAGTTAAAAGTCATGCAACACCAAGTTATAGTCCAACAGGTTGTGGGCGGCACGGTGGCACAGTGGTTAGCACTTCTGCCTCACAGCGCCTGAGACCCGGGTTCAGTTCCCGACTCAGGCGACTGACTGTGTGGAGTTTGCACGTTCTCCCCGTGTCTGCGTGGGTTTCCTCCGGGTGCTCCGGTTTCCTCCCACAGTCCAAAGATGTGCGGGTCAGGTGAATTGGCCATGCTAAATTGCCCCTAGTGTTCGGTAAGGGGTAAATGTAAGGGTATGGGTGGGTTTCGCTTCAGCGGGTCGGTGTGGACTTGTTGGGCCGAAGGGCCTGTTTCCACACTGTAAGTCTAATCTAATCTAGGTTTAATTGGAAGCACTAGCTTTCAGAGCGCTGCTCCTTCATCAGGTGGTTGTCATGAAGGAGCAGCGCTCCGAAAGCTAGTGCTTCCAATTAAACCAGTTGGACTATAACCTGATGCTGTGTGATTTTTAACTTTAAACAGATCATGATTTGTAGCAAACTGGCCAGCCTTCAGGACAACACCACCATACAACCGTGCCACAGCAGCAGTTGCAAGACATGTCAGAGTATCGATATGGGTAAAACCATTCCACATGGGGACACCTCTTACCATGTACGTGGTGAATGCCCATGAGACTTGGCTAATGTGGTCTCGCTCCTACACTGCAGGCAAGGATGTCCTGAGGCATGGTACATTGGTGACACCGAGCAGGTGCTATGGCAATGGATAAATGGACACTGCACAACAATCGCCAAGCAGGAGTGTTCCCTCCCAGTCTGGGAATACTTCAACAGTCCAGGACATTTGGCTGACCATCCTCTAAGGTGGATTTTGGGACAAGCAACAATGCAGAGTGGCTGAGCTGAGGCTAATAGCAAAGCTCAGTACCCATGGGGATGGTCTCAACCAGGATCTTGGGTTCATGTCACACTACAGGGACTCCACTGCACGGTACACACACACAGACACTCCTACATACTCTCACACTCACACAGACCGTCCCTTGCAAACAAGCCCTCTCTCATATGGACACATGCACATCCCCCGTATTCACGCCAACACACACCCCCTCTCACACATATCCTATTACACTCACACACACTTAACCTATGTATACATACATTATGATTAGATTACTTACAGTGTGGAAACAGGCCCTTCGGCCCAACAAGTCCACACCGACCCGCCGAAGCGAAGCCCACCCATAACCCCTATATTTGCCCCTTACCTAACACTACGGGCAATTTAGCATGGCCAATTCACCTGACCCGCACATTTTTGGACTGTGGGAGGAAACCGGAGCACCCGGAGGAAACCCACGCAGACACGGGGAGAACGTGCAAACTCCACTCGCCTGAGTCGGGAACTGAACCCGGGTCTCAGGCGCTGTGAGGCAGCAGTGCTAACCACTGTGCCACCGTGCTGCCCACAAACATTATCATGCGCACTCACTCTCTCTCTCACACACACACATTTGCTCCTACATATAAGCTTATGAGTTGAATTTGTTTTCGCAGAATTACATTTTATTTTACTCAAAAACTGCATGACTCCATGTAAAACTCTGTAAAACTATACAGAGGGTTTGTCAGTCTGACATAACATTGGGGCACAGACAGACTTCACACCTATTGCTTAAAATGTTATTTTGAGAATGCAATTTAAAAGAAATTCTGGGATTTACATACCAAAGAACAGAAGCTAGCACATCCCATTATAAAAGATGAAAGTTTTAATTTAAGATTGTTTATTGTACCACATCTCTATGACACTGTACTCCTTTGGTGATAAATTCTGAGCAAGATCTTAACCTCCTCAACCATCTGATGAGGGAGCAGTGCTCCGAAAGCTAGTGCTTCCAAATAAACCTGTTAGACTATAATCTGGTATTGTGTGATTTTTTTTAAAACTTTGTTTCTCTTATCAGTCTGGGAAACATTTCATTCAGGCTTGGTGACTAATGTGCTTCAAAAAATGTCCAACTTCTTCATTCTCTTTCCTGAAAAGAGAAGTACAGTGTTGAAGCTTTTCTATCTTGCACCCATTAGGACAAACACAAAATACTAAATTTGTACCACAGGCATCCTTCCCTAGCCAATAAAATCACAAGGCATCTTGGAATTCATATAACTTTGGACCCTCATGCTATAAAATTGGCCTTAATAACAATCTTGTCAATAGGACCATAGGCGTTTCATTACCTTGTAAACTTGACAAATATAAAGAGCACATTAAAACTATTCTGTAGTTTATTGTTTTTTTTTCTGATCCATTCTTCATTGTGCATGGCACATTCTCACAAATGGGCCAAAAAGACTGTCATATTTAGACTTAAATAGTGCCTGATTTATCTCAAATTACCATGAGAGAAACAAGATATTTCAGAAAATAACTGGTTAAAAAAATTGTGGCTACATGAGTGGCATTTTCTATCAACAGGATGTAACAGCTAGTCATTCTGCCTAATTCACAATTGAGCAATGTTGTGTCTGAATTTCCATGTGTGATGCCAGATGGACACGTGTCCCAGCAATTGGCCAAATTAAACTGCAAATTCCTAGGCATAGGCAGAATACAGATCATACTCATGAAGGTACTGTTTGCAAATACTCAAAATAAAATACCTGCTATTAAAAGTGATTCTGTGATTGGGCAGCATTTGCTGAACAATTCTAAATACATTAATAGCTACAGAAATCTCAGGCAAGCTTGTAACGCTTGCCAGAAGCAACATGCCTCCATGCACGATGGTCTATTCTCTGCAAACAAATATGTTCTAGACTGAAGCTTTTTTTGAATAACATGGTGAGTTGGGAAGCTTACTAATCCCCATTCCTTTCCTTCTAGCAATGTCTCAGTTAGTCAGCCTTGAATTGTAAGTCAATTCCACACATTTCTCCAATTCTTGAGATTATTTGCAATTTGGAATTCTTATGCTAACGTTGATGAAAAAGTTTCAGCAATAAGTCTTATATCTCAGCAATATTTAAATTCTGTACTACCAAGTGACTGTTAATACTCTTTCAATGTGTGAATCTCATCCAGAAGAATACATTCCATCCTAATGTTAATGTCTGCAACACCCCTAATTGCAATTATAAATAAAAAGCTTTCATTAAAAACAATGCCCATGTTGGCCGTCTCTATATACCAGTTACATTACTGGTAAGTTATTGGCCATATACATTCCCAAATTATCCTCTTGTCCTTGAAAGCTTACCTTGATTATACTTGCAAATCTTACCGATGCCATTTTTATTTGCCCATTTAATGTTCTTTATAATCTCACCCCTGCTAGTTATACACTCCTTTAGACTTGACTTATTGAAATACCTGATATAAGTGTCCATGATAGTTCTCAGCAATCTCAGCAAAGGGAGAGAAATAAATCAATAACTTTTCTGTGCCTGAGCATTGACCTGTGTTAGAAGTGAACTCCTGCAGGTCTCGGGTAGTTTTCTTTGCACCAGTCCCAGTTCTGGCCAATTCCTGGAAATACTCCAAGGTATACAATGGAGAAGAGAGCCTTGTACTAATCTCCTCTCTGTCCAGTTTGCCTTCTTTCATGGCTATCAACTTCTGTCTATGGCATTCCCAGAATTTTGTATTCACATTTACCTGCTTTTCTCTGGGAGGTGGGAATCTGCCAGGAGCTGCCCATTCATTGAAATTAACCCCGAGACTGGAAGATAGATTAGGGTTCGGATGGATTTGGCTGGTAGATACAACTATTAAGATGTCAAAATTCCTGCAAAACAGAAGAGTTGATAGAAAAGTAAACTGGAAGTACAAAATTGAGCTGATTTTAAAAAGTAACTGAAATATAAAACTGGTCTCAAACTGGTGAATACAAAATTATCAGTTATTGTTGTAAAATTCTATCTGGTTCACTAATGTTTTTTACAGAAGGAAATCTACCTTCGTTGTCCTGTCTGGCCTACATATGACTCCAGATCCACAACATGACTGGCTATAACTGCTGGTTCTCGAAAAGTATGGTGCTGGAACAGCACAGCCGGTCAGGCAGTGTCCGAGGAGCAGGAGAATCGACGTTTCAGGCATAAGCCCTTCATCAGAGTTTGCCGTTTGAAATGACCCAGAGAGTCAATCAGTCAAGGGCTATTATGGAAGGGCAATAAATGCTGTTCTTGCCAGGAATGACCACAAGCTGTAAAAGAATTAACCTTAAATTATAGTTAGCAAGAGTATTTCTCCCCCAGTACTTAAGCTTACCTTGAATACAAGAAAGTTGGCAATGAGCAGAGAATATCTCAGAATTTCTAATTATTTTGCAGCATTCTAACATGCTCAGAGCTTTTACTGGTGCTCAATGCGTGAGACTTCTTAATCTAAAAAATAATCAGTTCATAGACTTTGTTGACACTATCACCTCAAAGAGAAATTCCATTTTGTCACAATGCTAAAATTTCTTGATTCAGTTTAAGACATGTTATCAGCACTTCTTCAGCTTTTAGGCCCATTCAGCAGGTAGACCTTAATTGCCACCTTTTCCAAAAATACATTTCACCTTCTTGAATGAGAAGGTAGCTGGGGTCCAAAGTGTTTTGTGAGGTAATGGTTCTGAGACAGTTAACGTTAGTGACTGCACCCCATTTAGTTTTATGTGGGGAAAAGAGGATTCTAACTGTTCTTCTGCTTCTTCTCCACAGAGAGAGAGAGAGAAAGAGACAGAGCACAAGAGAGCGAGAGAGATGAGTGCTTTCTGTTTGCAAGCCCTGGGTGTTTCTTTTCCTTTCCTTCTCTTGACACTTAAAGCTCTTTAAAACCCAGAGCTCAACCAATCAGAGGGCTGATGTCAGGCAGAATTTCCTTAAGTTAAATGATTCATCAAGCTACTAAGTCTCAAATTCTCCCTCTTGCTGCTTCAAAACAACAATACACAACAATTAATTTTCAAATTCCAAAATTCTCCTCATTTTCGAGGTCTAGCAGTCTAATTTCCATTTCAGTTCATAGCCCCAGAAAAAGAAAATATGTGGAATGGTTAGATTACTTACAGTATGGAATCAAGCCCTTCGGCCCAACAAATCTACACCGACCCGCTGAAGCACAACCCACCCAGACCTATTCCCATACATTTACCCCGTCACCTAACACTACGGGCAATTTAGCATGGCCAATTCACCTAACCTGCACATTTTTGGTGCTATGGGAGGAAACCGGAGCACCCGGAGGAAGACATGGGGAGAATGTGCAAACTCTACAGAGTCAGTCACCTGAGGTAGGAATTGAACCTGGATCTCTGGCACTGTGAGGCAGCAGTGCTATCCCCAGTGCCACCGTGCCACCCATCTTCCATTGTGAAGGAGGCACTCCACCTTGATATGTCCCTTAACTGAATACTGAGTGTCTTGGAATGAGGGACACATAGCTTTAACTGATGATGCCTGCATTGGAACAGTGGGTCTAAGGGAGTTTATTTAAACCCCAAACCATTGTTAAATCTCACTTTCAAGGGACTGCATAATAAAGATGTAACAAAGGGAATATACAATCACTGTAACTCGCCAGTAATCACAAACGGAGTATTAATTATATTTCAGGTCATTCACAGGTCTTACATGATGATGATACCTTAAAGAAGATGAACATGAAGAAGGATCAGTTGGTGCTTGACAAGGGCAGCATTCAGCAGCTTAAGTCAGACTATGAGCAAAAACTATACGACAATGACCACAGCCAGAATGAGTGGATGGCAGCTGATTATAATGAGTTTGTCTCTGAAACTGAGAAAGACAATACTATGCAACCTGCTATTACAAGCAGAATATCCAAATCAAAATTAAGCTGGATGCACCTCCATAATCTATGCTGCTTCAACAGCTGTACAGTGAGGGACATCCTCAAAGCGTGCAGAAGCTGAAATGATGATAACTGTATCACTGTATTTGTAGGATATTCTATACACAGAGTCAGCATTATTTAACTTTGAAGATAATATGATGAATTCTTTGTTTTGAAACTCCTGATGTGAATATTAATCTGCTCACAGCCTATTTTGGGAATCAGGACTCATAAGGTCATTAAATCCTGAAGGATTCTCTTGACATACTGTTGGAAAATCCTACCCTGTTCGACAATCTCTCTTCGCAAATTCCCACAATGGACGTTGCTTCCATTCCATGAGCAAATTCATCAAATCAAACAAAAAATATTAAATTAGAGTTCCTGTTGCAGACTTCCTGTCTTGTAGCTAGAATTAAATTCTTAAAAGTGCGAAAATAAACATTGATTGTTTCAGTATCTTTTCATTTCTTTTCTTCAACAAAATCCATTTTCTGAACAATTTGCTTCATTGATTAAGAAAGGTGACCATCTACTTTTGGAAAAATTTTGTACACATCACCATCCCTTAGATTCACAGACCCTTTAGTCCACTTCATCCATGCCGACCAGATATCCCAACACAAGCTAGTCCCACTTGCCAGCACCCAACCCATATCCCTTCAAACTCTTCCTATTCATATACCCATCCAGATGCCTTTTAAATGCTGTAATTGTATTAGCCTCCACCACTTTCTCTGGCAGCTCATTCTATACATGCACCAATCTCTTACATGAAAAAGCTCCCCCTTAGGTCTCTTTTATATCTTTCCGCTCTCACCCTAAACCCATGCCTTCTAGTTCTGGACAACAAGACCAGAAGACCATAAAAAAATAGGAGTGGAAGGAAGGCCATTTGGACCGTTGAGTCCAGTCGGCCATTCAGTCATGGCTGAAGGGCATTTCAACACCACTTATCTGCATTCTCCCTGTATCTCTTAATTCCTTGCAAGATTAAGAATTTATCAATCTGTGCCCTGAAGACATATAACGTCCCGGCCTCCACTGAGCTCCATGACAATGAATTCTACAGGCCCACCACTCTCTGGTTGAAGAAATGTCTAAATTGACTTCCATTTCCATTCCAAATTGACTTCCTCTAATTCTAAGGCTGTGCCCATGGGTCCTAGTATCCCAGCCTGACGGAAACAATTTCCCAGCGTCCACCCTTTCTAAGCCATGAATTATCTTGTAAGTTTCTATTAGATCTCCCCTCAATTTTCTGAACTCTAATGAATACAATCCCAGGATCCTCAGCCTTTCAGCGTATGTTAGGCCTACCATTCCAGGCATCATCCATGTGAATCTCTGCTGGACAAGGTCTAGGGCCAGTATGTCCTTCCTAAGGTGTGGGGCCCAAAACTACTCACAGCATTCTAAATGGGGCCTAACTAGAGCTTTATAAAGGCTCAGTAGCACATCACTGCTTTTATATTCCAACCCTCTTGAGATAAATGACAACATTACTTTTGCTTTCTTAACCATGGACTCAACCTGCAAGTCAACCTTTAGAAAATCCCGCACTAGTACAAGATCCCTTTGTACTTTGTCTTGAATTTTCTCACCGCATGGAAAATAATCAATGCCTGTGTTTCTTTTTCCAAAGTGCAAGACCTCACATTTGCTCACATTGAAATTCATCAGTCATTTCTTGGAGCACTCTCCTAAACTGCTTAAATCTTTCTGTAGCCTCCCCACCTCCTCAGTACTACCTACATGTCCACCTAACTTCATATCATAGGCAGAATGCCCCGATTCCTTCATCCAGATCATTAATATATAAAGTGAACAGCTGCGGCCCCAACACTGAACTCTGCGGGACACCACTGTCACTAGCTGCCATTCCGAAAAAGAACCTTTCATCCCAACTCTTTGCCTTCTGTCAGACAGCCAATCCATAATCCATGCTAGTAGCTCACCTCGAACACCATGGGCCCTCACCTTACTCAGCAGCCTGCCGTGAGGCACCTTATCAAAGGCCTTTAGAAGTCTAGGTAGATAACATCCACTGGATTTCCCTGGTCTAACCTACTTGTTACCTTAGATTAAATTCCCTACAGTGTGGAAACAGGCCCTTCGGCCCAACATATCCACACTGACTGTCGGAAGAATAACCCACCCAGACCCATTTCCCTCTGACTAATGCATCTCATACTATGGGCAATTTAGAATGGCCAATTCACCTGATCTGCACATCTTTGGACTGTGGGAGGAAACCAGAGCACCTGGAGGAAACCCATGGAGACATGAGGAGAATGTGCAAACTCCACACAGACAGTCACCCAAGGCTGGAATTGAACCTGGGACCTTGGTGCTGTGAGGCAGCAGTGCTAACCACTGAGCCACCATGCCACCCCTCTTCAAAGAATTATAACTTCTTTCCCACACCAGGGAAAAGACCTTGTATATTTACCCAATTCATGACCCTCATGATTGTTTAAACCTCTATTAGGTCACGTCTCAGCTTCTAACACTCCAGAGGAAACAGTCTTAGCCTATTCAACCTCTCCCCATAGCTCAAATCCTGCAACCATGGCAACATGCTTGTTAATCTTTTCTCAGCCCTTTCAAGTTGCGCAACATTCTTCTGATAGGAGGGAGACCAGAATTGCATGCAATATTCCAACAGTGGCCTAACCAATGTCCTGTACAGCCACAATATGACCTCCCAACTCCTGTACTCAATACTCTGACCAAGAAAGGGAAGCATACCAAACACCTTCTTCGCTATCCTATCTACCTGCGACTTCACTTTCAAGGAGTTATGAACCTGCAATTCAAGGTCTCTTTGTTCAACAACACTCCTGAGGACCTTACCATTAAGTATATAAGTCCTGCTAAGATTTTCTTTCTCAAAATGCAGCACCTCGCATTTATCTGAATTAAACTCCAGCTGCCACTCCTCAGCCCATTGACCCATCTGATCAAAATCCTGTTGTAATCTGAGAAAACCTTCTTCACTGTCCACTACACCTCCAATTTTGGTGTCATCTGCAAACTTACTAACTGTACCTCTTAAGCTCACATCCAAATCATTTATTTAAATGACAAAAAGGAATGGACCCAACACCGATCCTTGTGGCGCTCCACTAGTCACAGGCCTCCAGTCTGAAAAACAACCCACCACCACCACCCTCTGTCTTCTACCTTTGAACCAGTTCTGTATCCAAATGATTAGTTTTCTCTGTATCCCATAAGATCTAACCTTGATAACCATTCTCCTGTGTGAAAACTTGTCAAACACCTTACTGAAGTCCATACAAATCACGTCTACTGCTCTGCTCTCATCAATCCTCTTTGTTACATCTTCAAAAAAATTCAATCAAGCTTGTGAGACCTGCCTCCCTCTCTTACCTTTCCTGGAGTAAACCTATCCATGTGACTGTATCTGCGACTTTTCTCCATTCCTATAACTGCCATCCATAAAACCCCTTAGCTCTTATAAATTCCTCATTGCTTCTAACTGTCACTCCAACTGTTCTATTCAATCTGATAGGATTCACAATCAATGGCATTTATTGCAGATATAATCCTCAGTAACACATAAACTCTCCCTAAACTCCCACATCCGCCAAGAGGAGCATATCACTCTACTAAGGGCCATTTTTGCTTCTTCCAATCTGCAGACCCAGAAAATACCCCTGTCTTATTCCTTTATAAAACATTGCTCCAGGCTAACTTAATACTTATGGATTATATTTTTAAATTTAAACAAGAGACATATCTCAATTAAAACATATAATCAATAAAGAACCCACTCTATTCACTACTGCAGACTTACAGCAAGGCTCCAAGGCTACACTTAAAACTATTCACTTATCAGTCTCTGTGCTGTGACCTCTCCCAAACAGGTTCCTCCAAGATTAGTTGTGAATTTCACTGTTTGTTAATTTTCCCAGACACACTCCATTGTCCAGCAATACATGAATTCAAACAGCAAAGGCATCACTGTGCAGGCTCACTGCTGTGTCATTAGCAGTGTGGATTTCTTTTGCTCTTTCTCCTCTGTCTCCTGCACTGACTATGTGCTGCCTTTGTCTGTTCCTCTCCCTTTTAAAAGTGCTATTGTTTTGACTATCTCTTGTATCATTTGAAGAAACAAAGGGGTAAAGATGAGAGACTATTCATTTTACAACAGTTTACATTTATAGATATTTCCTAATCAACCTTTCAGATATGATATGAGACACCTCTGGTGCAAGGGGGACTTGAATCTGGGCTTCTTTCCCAGAGTTAGGGACAGTACTACGTGTGACAACAGTTCCCTGCAGAACTTACCTTTATAATAACACAGTTACATCAGAAAGGAAATCCCACAACACTTCAGAGTTAAAACTAAAATTAACCAAACTCAATGAGGGAGACATTGGGAGGAGTGATCAATATAAGGTCAGGCATGTGACTTTAAGAATATCCTTAAAAAGAAACGAAGAATGGAGAGCTGAATGATGCAGTTAGCAAATTCCCAGAGCACTGGACAAGGCCAAAAACTAATTGGAGAGATTCAAAGCTGGAGTCATGGAGGTTTACAGCGTGGAAATAGGTCCTTCATCCCAACTTGTTCATGCCGTCCAGTTTTCACAATTAATCATGTCTTATTTGTCTGCATTTGTTCCATATCCCTCCATATCATATCGTATCCACGTACCTGTCCAAATGTTTCTTAAATGACAAAATTGCACCGGTGTCCACCAGCACCTCTGGCAGTTCGTTCCAGACACCCACTACCTTCGGTGAGAAAAATTGCCCCTTTGAATCCTTTTGTATCTCTCCCTCTCATCTCAAATCCATGCCCTCTAGTTTTAGAATCCTCTAACCATGGGGAAAAGCTGGTCGTTATTTACCTTATCTATGGGTCTCATGATTTTATAGACCTGTCTTAGGTCACCCTTCAGTTTCCTACATTCCAGGGAAAAATGTCCCAGCCTATCCAGTCTCTCCCTATAACTCAAATCTTCAAGTCCAGGTAGCATCTTGTTAAATGTTTTCTGCACTCTTTCTAGTTTAATAATATTTTTCTATAGCACGGTGATCAGAACTGCATGCAGTATTCCAAATGTGGCCTTACTGACATCTTGTACAGCTCCAACAAGAAGTCACCAATTTTTACACTCAAACATCTGTCTGATGAAAGCAAGCACGTCAAAAGTCTTCTTCACCACCCTCTCTACCAGTGACTCTACTTTCAAGAAGCTGTAAACCTGTACTCCTATATCTTTCTTCCATAACACTTGCCAGGATCCTCTCATTGATTGCATTAGTCCTGCCCTGGTTTGACCCGCAAAAATGCAATACCTTGCAATTATTCAAATTAAATTCTATTTATCATTCCTCAGCCCAGTTAATCAACATCTTGCTGTATTCCCAGATAATCTTCTTCACTGTCCACTATACCACTAGTCTTGGTGTCATCCACAACGTACTAACCAAACCTCCTCAATTCCCAGTGGACAGAATAACAGTGGACCCAGCACCTGTCCCCATGGCACACTGCTAGTCACAGGCCTCCAGTTTGAAAAACAACCCTCTACCACACCCTCTGTCTTCTACCTTCAAGCCAATTTTGCACCAATTGGCTCACTCTCCCTAGATTCTGTAAGATTTAACCTCACTCAACAATGGAATGTTACCTCCCAGGTGCCAGGGTCAGGGATGCTTCAGATTGAATCTACGGCATTCTTAAGGGGGAGGATGAACAGGCAGAAGTCATGATACACATCAGTGCCAATGACATAGCTAGGAAAAGGGATGAAGATCTGGAACATGAATATAGGGAGTTAGGCTGGAAGCTAAAATGGTAGGAAGAGCAGAGTTGTAATCTTTGGATTACTACCGGTGCCACAGGCTAGTGATGCTCGGAATAGAGAACGAGTGCAGTTGTACAGATGGCTGCAGAGCTGGTGTTGGAGGGAGGGCTTCACATATGTGGATCATTGGGATACCTTCTGGGGAAGGTGGGACCTGTACAAGCAGGACGGGACCTGGACAGGAGGGGCACCAATATTCTGGGTGGGAGATTTAAACTAGTTTGGATCAGAAAATGGGATAACTGGTGAGCAGACAGATGCAGTGCACAGAGAGTCTGTGAGGAAGGATTGACAATTGATAGGGCAAAGTTGCAGTCGGTATGATGGATTGAATGCAATTTTATTGCAAGAAGTGTCAGGAATAAGGATGATGAACTTAGAGCATGAATCAGTACATGGAGCTACGATGTCGTGGTCATTAGCGAGATTTGGATATCACAGGGGCAGGAATGGCTATTGGATGTTCTAGGGTTTAGATGTTTCAAAAGGAATAGGGAAGGAGGTAAAAGAGGTTGGGGAGTGGCATTGCTAATCAGGGATAGTATCACAGCTGCAGAAAAGAAGGTGGTCAAGGAGGATTTGTGTACTGAGTCTTTACATGTGGAAGTCAGAAACATCAAAGGAGCAGTCACTTTATGGGGGATTTTCTATAGACCCCCTCAGTAACAACAGACACACAGAGGAGCAGATTGGGAGGCAGATTTTGAACAGCTGCAGAAGTAACATGCTACTCTCCCATCCTCTGACCCATAGCTCCAGTTTCCATTACACTGTCAAACTAGCTTAAACCCTCCTGAAGAGCTCTAACAAACCTTCCGTCCAGAATATTGGTGCCCCTCGAGTCCAGATGCATCTCGTCCTGCTTATACAGGGTTGATGCCACGGGTGACTTTAACTTTCTCAATATTGAATGAAACCTCCTTAGTGCAAGTAGTTTGGATGGAGCAGATTTTTTTCTCAGATGTGTCCATGAAGACTCCTTACTTGATATGTAGATAGGCTGACTAGAGGGGAGGCCATGCTGGCTTTGGTGTTTGCACAACAAATGTAGAGGTTGTTTAGGAAGCACTTACTTCGAGTACTGGATAAGTTTGCTCCACTAAGGCAAGGAAGGGATGGGAGGGTAAAGGAACCTTGGATGACAAGGTGTGAAACATCGACTTAAGAGGAAAAAAAAGCTTCCTTAAGAAGTGAGGAAATAAGGTTCTGACAGGGCTCCAAAGGGTTACAAAGGTAGCCAGGAAGGAACTGAAGAATGGACTTAGCAGAGCTAGAAGGGGTTATGAAAAAGCCTTGGCGGTAGGATTAAGAAAAACCCCAAGGCATTCTACACTTATGAGAGGAACAAGAGGATGGCAGAGCTAATCAGGGATAGTGGGAAGACTAATCAGGGATAGTGGAAGGAACTTCTTCCCAGAGTCGGAGGAGGTAGGAAAGGTCCTTAATAAATATTTTGCTTTACTATTCACTAGTGAGAGGGACCATGTTGTTTGTGAGGGCAGCGTGAGACAGGCTAATGTGCTTGAATTGGTTGATGATAAGAAGGAGGGTGTACTGGAAACTTTGAAACTCATGAGGATAGATAAATCCTCTTGGCCAGGTGGGATATTCCCAAGATTACTACAGGAAGCGAAGGAAGAGATTGCTGTGCCTTTGGCAATAATCTTTGCATCCTCACTGTCCACTGGAGTAGTACCAGATGATTGGAGGTTGGAAACTGTTATTCCATTGTTCAAGAATGGGAATAGGGATAACCCTGGGAATTACAGACCAGTCAGCCTTCCATCGGTCATGGACAAATTATTGGAGAGGATTCTGAGAGAAGGATTTATGATTATTTGGAAAAATATAGCTTGATTAGTGATAATCAACATGGTTTTGTGAAGGGCATGTCATGCCTCACAAGCCTTATTGAATTCTTTGAGGATGTGACAAAACAAATTGATGAAGGTAGAGTAGTGGATGTGGTGTATGTGGATTTTAACAAGGCTTTTAATAAGGTTTCCCATGGTAGGCTAATTCAGAAAGTGAGGAGGCATGGGATACAGGAAAACTTGACTGCCGGATATAGAATTGGCTGGACCATTGAAGACAGAAGGTTGTAGTAGATAGAAACAATTCATCCTGAAGCTCCGTGACCAGTGATGTTCCACAAGGATTTGTTCTGGGACCTCTGCGCATTGTGATTTTTATAAATAACTTGGATGAGAAAGTGGGAGGGTGGGTTAGTAAGTTTGCCAATGTCACAAAGTTTGGTGGAATGGTGGATAGTGTGGAGGATTCTGTAGGTTGCAACAGAACAATGACAGGATGCAGAGCTGGCTGAGAAGTGGCAGATGAAGTTCAACCTGGAAAAGTGTGAAGTGATTCATTTTGGAAGATCAGATTTAAGTACAGATTACAGGGTTAAAGGCAGGATTCTAGGCAATGAGGAGGAACAGAGGGACCTTACGGCCCAGGTCCATAGATCCCTCAAAGTTGTCACCCATAGGGTTGTTAGGGTTATTAAGAAGACGTATGGTGTGTTGACTTTCATTAGCAGGGGAATTGAGTTTAAAAACCATAAGGTTATGCTGCAGGCCTATAGAGCCCTGGTGAGACCATACTTAGAATATTGTATTCAGTTCTAGTCACCTCATTATAGGAAGGCTTTAGAGAGGATGCAGAGGAGATTTACTAGGACTGGACTGGAGGGCATGTCTTATGAAGAAAGATTAAGGGTGTTTTCTTATTGGAGTGATAAAGGAGAGGTGACTTGATAGAGGTCTACAAGATGATGTGAGGCATACATAGAGTGGATAGCCTCAGATTTTTCTCAGGGTGGCAATGGCTATCATGGGGTCATAATTTTAAGGTGATTGGAAGAAGGTATGGAGGAGATGTCAGAAGTAGGTTCTTTACTCAAAGTGTGGTGGGTGTGTGGAATGTACTGCTAGCATTGGTAGTAGAGTCATTTAAGCAATTCTTGCATAGGCACATGGATGATAGTACAATGAAAGGCATTTAACTTAGTTTGATTTAAGAGTAGGATAAAAGGGCGGCACAAATTCGAGAGCTAAAGGGCCTGTACTCTGCTGTACTATTCTATGTTCTACCTCACCATATAGCACATTGTCAAAGACCCTGCTGAAATCCATGAGATAACATCTGCTGCACTGCCATCATCTACATTTTTGATCATCCCTTCAAAAAACTCAATCAAATCTATGAGACACCATTTCCCACACAAAAAGTCATGCTGACTATCACATATGAGTCATTGCCTCTCCAGACCTGCTGATTTTGTTTCATGTTTTAATGTCACTGGACCTTTATCTAGTGTTGTACATGGGAGCATTCCAGAGAATGATTTTTAATTCCTGGAGACTCCAAATCAATCTGGGAGGGACATTTCATGCTGAGGTCATCAACGGAGACAGAGACAATGTCTAGACATGAGTTAGGGTATCTGCTCAAAGGCATTGAGGAGCTTAAGCAGTCTCAGTTGCAAACAGATCTTTGGTAGACAAGTGCATAAAGAGTTTTGGGATGTAGGCAGAAAAATGAAGTTGAGATCACAAAGAGGTGAGCGATGATCTAATTGATAGTTGGAACAGGTATATAGGGCCAAATTGACTACTCCTGCTCCTAATTCCTACAATTCTACATATTCATCTTGAGGCTATCATAGGTGCTACACTGGCTTCCAAGGATAACTATGGATGACAAGGAACTCCAATTAAAGAGTTGGTTGAAAGCCCATAAATGAAGCATGAGAGTTTTACAATCACTACCATCACACCATAATAGTCAGCGAGTTGGCAGCTGACTGAAGATGTAGTTATAGTGTGTTGACTAGTCAGGGGCTGTTCTCAGTATATCCTTACAAGGGTGTCATGCACTGTGGTAGTCTACTACACTCTGTATAAGTGTGACCTGCAGAGAAGGGATGGAAGTCAGGGAGACCACATAGAAGAGCTTTCCTCTCATCAAAGCATATTATTGAGGATATCAGACGTACACTGCAAGGCTATACAGAGGTTGCAGAAAGGACCATATAACACACAAAGATGCCTTGATCAATTGAGGCAATGGACAGAAGATAGTGAATTAAATTAATTTGGATAAATGTGAGGTATTGCATTTTAGTCATACAAACAAGAATAGTATTTGTACAATTAATGGTAGGGTCCTAGGTAGTAGTATAGAACAGAGAAACCTAAGAGTTCAGGTACATAATTCTTTGAAAATTAAATCACATGGAGACAGGGTTATTATGGTGGTATTTAGGATGCTTGCTTTCATTGCTCAGACCTTTGAGTATAGGAGTTGGGATGTCATGTTGAGGTCATATAGGATATTGGTGAGGCCTCTTGATTAGATTAGATTAGATTCCCTACAGTGTGGAAGCAGGCTCTTCGGGTCAACAAGTCCACACCGACCCTCCAAACAGTAACCCATCTAAACCCATTTCCCTCTGACTAATGCATCTAACACTTCGGTAAAATTAGAATGACCAATTAACCTGAACTGCACGTCTTTGGATTGTGGGAAGAAACTGGAGCACCTGGAGGAAACCTGGAGCAGACCTGGGGAGAATGTGCAAACTCCACACAGACAGTCACCCAAGGCTGGAATTGAATCACTGTGTTATTGGAAAGATATTATGAAACTGGAGATGATTAGGAAAAGATTTTTCAGGATATTGTCAGTAATGAAGGGTTTGAGATATAAAAATAGACTGGAAAGACTGGGATTGTTTTCACTGGAGCATAGGAAGTTGAGGGCTGACCATATCGAGGTTTATAAAATCATGAGAGACCTAAATAAGGTGAATGACAAGGATCTTTTCCTTAGGGTGGGGGAGTTCAAAATTAGGGAGCATATTTTTAAAGTGACAGGAGCAAGATTTAAAAAAGACCGGAGGGGAAACTTTTTTTACACTGATGTTCATGTGTAAATGAACAACCAGAGAAAGTGGTGGACACAGATACAGTTGCAATGTTTAAATGATATTTAGATAAATACATGAAGAGGAAAAGTTTGGAGGGATATGAACCAAATGCAGGCAGATGGGACTAGTTTTGTTTGGAAACATGGTCAGTGTGGATTGGTTGGCTAGATGGGTCTGTTTCCATGATGCATTACTCAATGACATTGACCAGGATAACAGGGATGTTCGTGTCACCCCAAATCCTGAATGTCAGCAGATCTTGCCATGGATTCTTCCCAGATGGACCTCTCTCGCATTATTCTTTTTCATAATTAACAGTCCAAAAAGCCACATTGATGACTTCTCGGGTTAAGTTTTCATCAAGCAATCAATATTTATTATCCAAACAATGGTCCCTGCTATTCATGTCCAGGCCACCATTTATTGTTATTATGTCCTAGTAATAATGACATGACACATTTACACATCTAAAACGGCCTGTTTCATAAAAAATGCATCCTTGTGCTCCACCAGAATATTACGAGCTGCACCAAAGTCAACCCAAAAGTGATACCAGCCCTGTTTTGTTAATCTTTGCTTTGGAGATACGAGACAAGGCATCTCTCCTGTGGTTGAAATAGGTTGCCATTACTACAGGCTGTGCCAGTGCAGTCTGTGCAGGGACACCTTTAATCATAGGGTCTTGAGGAATTGTTGTGTCCCCTTCAGAAGAGCCAAAGGGAGAATATTAGAAGATGGGATCAGAAGAGTGGCACGATTTCCATTATACCTGTCTGGCTCAACTCTTTCACAACTCAACTGCAAACCACACTGACCACAGCAGGACAGCAGCTGTTTGCCAGT
This sequence comes from Hemiscyllium ocellatum, assembly GCF_020745735.1. Classification (NCBI taxonomy): domain Eukaryota; kingdom Metazoa; phylum Chordata; class Chondrichthyes; order Orectolobiformes; family Hemiscylliidae; genus Hemiscyllium; species Hemiscyllium ocellatum. Next base: position 109,532,608 of record NC_083402.1, read on the forward strand.
CCATGCATCTCCATACCATCTTTTTATTGGAGTGAGCAATGCTTTCAAATGCATCACCCATCCATTCCTGCCAGTTCCTTGCTCCAGCATGTATCTAGTGGATTGCCATTGATGACTCATGACTTTGGTCACTCTTTCAGTCAAGGTATTCAATGTGCTCATATACCTAAGACATTACAGTGTTTAGGGCCTGAATTGAAGTAGTCATTGCCCTAGGGAACTCTGGCTGATGGTCACGCATCTCCCTTTGCTGCTCCACAAGCAAGAACAGACTTTCTTATACCCAAGTGGATCTCAGTTCACTTTCATCTCGAAACTTTTCACTCAACTTGCTACTACATAATACATCACTTAATCTTGAGTTGACTGAAAACTTAGATGCATGACTCTTTAATCCTTAACTCAAAGCATCGATAAATGTATATCAAAAAAAGTAAGATTCTCAAGTACAGATCTACAAGGGATTCCATTGGACACATCCTGTCAGTTGAAGTAGATGTGCATCATTTCTACTCCGATAAAACTCCTAATGCACTCCCTGCTTATTTCAATAACTTGTCAATTCCATGTCCTTTCATTTTTGCTGATATACTCTTGTGTGGAACATTATCAAATGCTTTTTGGAGGTCCATGTGAAAATCAACCATATACTCTTGCTTTACCACCAAGGACATAATATCTCAAAGTTAATTATTTCATCTCACCCAGCCAGAACTTCTCCCCTCCTAAACTATGAATCTCTTGAGTTATGAAATTTTAGTTTAAATGCATGTGAACAGAACAAATCTCTAGCCATCCCTGCACCATTCAGAATGCATTTATAATGAAACTATTTCTTAACACAAACAGTGTAGACAGACAAACCAAACTTAAAGCTATGTTATTCCTCCACTTTAGAAACCAAATTCTCAAGCAATAATATGTTATGAAACTCCATTACAACTTACAGATATACAGCCTGGTGTCCCTTTATCCGTAGCACAGCACATCTGCTTCAACACTGATGAAGAGTTACCAGACTCGAAACATTAATTCTACTTCCTCTCCACAGTTGTTGTCAGGCCTTTGCAAACAGTTTTTGTTTTTGTTTCACATCTGCTTAAAGATTCCTCTAAACAGATTTCACCTCCCTGAGAAGCTTCCCATCTTTCATGCCAATGAATATTTGTTCATGTATAATTCTGAAGCTGACTTTCTATCTCATTAATTCAATTTGCTCAATGTCCATTATCTCACTCAAACATGTTGACTTCTGGTTTATCCACACCTCCAAGTAAAAATGTATAAATTTGTGTTAATAATGTTTCACAGCCTTGTTCCTCCAGATTTCTGTTATGACCCCACAAACCATTTCTTTCTAGTCCTCTAAACAATTTCCCTCCACTGCAATCTTCTATTAAAGGACACAGTTACAAAAGCTAACATCAGCAAATCTTGGAATTCACTTCCTGAATAATCCCTGACACTCCAATCACCATTCTTATTTTGACATCAGAATTGAAATAAAAATATTTTGATCAAGATTTTGATCACTCCTGCTAATGCATCTTTCATTCTTTTTAATAGAACACTTCAACGCATTCGGAGATGTCCTTTTTTTTCAGAGTACTCTTTGTAAACATAACTCGCACTCATGGATAATCCAATTTGACAACAGAATCTTTTATTTTAAATACAGTGATGTCCCGAAGTAAATCTTAAGAAAAAGGATTTTCATAAGACTTCAAAACGATACTGCACAGTAGCTACTTATTTAAACTATTATTAGAACTATATTGTGACTTCAAGACTACAAATGGCAGAACCCATTGGAATTACAAAATAAAGCTGATCATCAGCTGGGGACGACGGTCATGGAAACACGCAGGTTCAGCTGGAAATATCTCCAGGTTTGGCTGACCTCCCTATTCCGATTTCCAAATAGGCTGCCAGCAGTGTAAAACTGCGCAAAGAGATTGAGTTTGTTAAGATAAGTGCTCCTGTGTTAGAATGTGACTGGTTTAAAATCCTTGCAATTGGAATGTTTTCATTTTTAAAAGCACATTAAACTTGGCATCATTTCACCAGAAGCAGAGTGGCCGAATCTGCCTTACAGTGCAATTGATTTCGCAGCATCTATTCCGAGTTGCGGTTTGTCTTTTGCTCAATTTTACACGGTGGAAATATTTTGGAAGAGTTGCCTGCACCCTGCTGCTTTCCCCAGTCTTAAGCTCACTAAAATCTTCAGTAATCTGTTGATACTGATTGGAGTCATTGGCAGGGAGCTGCTTTTCATTTTCAGACTCAGTTTGCCGATCCCCATTGTCATTATACATCCTTTGAAACTTCCTTGCATCTACCTTCTTGAAGTATTCTTCATCTCCTGAGATCTTGGAGTGATCTAGAACAAAAATAAAACTCTGCCTGTAATTACATAAGACTTATTCAGACAGATTCTATAAGCTCCATTGTTTCCAATCAACTGCTGCTTCCTTTTTCAGGAAAATGGGATGTTCTGGTCTCCTCATAAACTGCTCACACATGGCACTTTAATTTCTATCATTGTACAGGATAAGAGGGAGAAATGATTGACAATGTTGACAATTTGTTAACCCATATATGTTGAAACAAATAAATATTCAATCTCATACAGAAACCAAAAACCTTGTGTAGCTTGGTGCCAGCAGCCATAATGTTATCATTCTGAGAAAAGTGACCATTCACAACTCCAATAGGCCTCTATGAAGTGGTGGTAAATGGCATCATAGAGACAAAGGCCACTCCCTGTATACGTGGCTCAATTACTACCCTCTACAACCCGAACAAGCAAAGATAACGTGTGCATAACAAAAACCATCAAGGACAATTAATCAGCTCACTCAAGCAATGCTTCTTGCTACGACACAATGGTGAAACCCTCTGTTAATTAAACTAAACAACCAGAAAAGCTCACCTCACCTCATAATCCATTAAAATATGAGTGACAGAGAACTCCCAAATTCCCCAATTTAAAGAAAATAATATCAACTTATTCTTTAACTCTAAAAATTAACATTAAACATCAACTCAGAAATTTAAGTCTCCTTTTTAGATTAGATTAGATTACTTACAGTGTGGAAACAGGCCCTTCGGCCCAACAAGTCCACACTGACCCGCCGAAGCACAACCCACCCATACCCCTACATTTACCCCTTACCTAACACTACGGGCAATTTTAGCATGGCCAATTCACCTGAACCGCACATCTTTGGACTGTGGGAGGAAACCGGAGCACCCGGAGGAAACCCACGCAGACACGGGGAGAACGTGCAAACTCCACACAGTCAGTCGCCTGAGTCGGGAATTGAACCCGGGTCTCAGGCGCTGTGAGGCAGCAGTGCTAACCACTGTGCCACCGTGCCACCCAGTTTTCTTAACTGCTTATTACCTGCCTACAACTCGACAACAATATACTGTTCCAATAAGACGCTTATTAAAATTTCATCAATTTAATTTCAAAATCTTCAGTTTCTTTCTTCTTCCAGCTGATGATCTCCCTAGGTCATCTTCTTTCTTTTTACTATAAAGATGTTTCATATGATAAAGTACCTTTGATAGACAGTATTTCCTAATTTCTTGGATCTATGTTGAATGCAGTTGTTCTGTCTCCAATTTTCAAATACCTGCCTTTTTAAAATCCCGAACATCGATCGTCTCATTGGTTCGATGTTGGCAAAACAATAAATTCAAACTCATTTAGGTTTTAGTGTTCTGGGGCATAATTCAAACTGGTTGGTTAAATTTGATTTGTTGTCAAAACAGCAACCAATTCAGGCATCTATTTCACAGCCATGTGTTGCACATTTTCAAATTTCCAGTATACTCAGATTGCGCTTGTCAGCTCTCAGTGCAAAACAGCATTCACTCTCTCTTAAAAGGTACAGCTCACGCCATCAAGTTCATAACATTCTGATACCTAGGACATACAGAGCACATCTTCCAGTATACAGCAAAATGACTGTCATGGTTTCTCGTGGTCTGCTTGAGCCTCTGGAACATCACAATCCCGAGGGCACAGCCATTGCAACCAGTAATCTGGAGGCCACCCCTCAGAATAGTGGAAGAAAGAGAAGCAGGAGAAAAAGCAAATACTTTCGAATAGTAGATTGGGACGCTAATGACAGCAGTTCAAAAAAGCAACTCACCATCACTTTCTCAAACATAATCATGGATAAATATTGGCCCAACCAACAATGCTCACAACCCATGAGCAAATAAAAAGTAGGAAGAGGAGGAGAAGGAAAGGAAAGAGGTGGCCTTGACATAACAAACAAGGAAAATTAAGAATAGTATCAATCCAAGGAAGAGGCAGAAAATAGGCTAAAAAATGCAGCAGGCCTGAGGATTGCAAGAAGTTTAGAAGTAAACAAAGAAGGACAAAAAGGACTGATTAACAGGGGAGAAAATAGAGAATGACAGTAAGCTTGTGGGCAACATACAAACTGACTGTAAAAGCTTCTTTAGATACATAAAGAGAAAAAGATTAGTGAAGTTATATGTAGGTTCCTTACAGTCAGAAAGAGGGCAGTATAATGGGGAATATAGAGATGGCAGACAAAGTAAACACACATTTTGGTTCTGTCGTAACAAAGGAAGACACAAATAACGTTCCTAAAATGTTGGCGATCACAGGTTCAAATGAGAAGGAGGAATTGAAGGAAATCAGTACTCATAGGATTATGGTGTTGAGGAAATTAATAGGATTAAAGGTTGATAAAGCCTTAGGGCCAGATAATCTACATCCCAATGTATGTAAAGAAGTGACCTTAGAATTAGGGTGCATTGGTGATCAGCTGTCAAGATTCTGGAACAGTTCCCATAAATTAGCGGATAACTAATGTAATCCCACCATTTAAACAAGGAGGTAGAGCCAAAACAGGGAACAGTAGAGTGGTTAGCCTGACATTGGTAGTGGTGAAAATGTTAGAGTCCATTATAACTTCATAACAGAGCATTTATAAAACAGTAATAGGATCACATAGTACCAACATGGATTTACAAAAGAGAAATCATGCTTGACTGGAATTTTTGAGGATGTAACTGGAAAAGTTAATAAGGGGGAGACGATGGATATGGCCTTTTTAGACTTTCAGAAGACCTTTGATAAGATCCTGCATAATAGATTAACATGTTAATCTAAGATTTTAGAGAGAATGGTAAGGGATAAGATTTATGAACATCTGGGTAGGAATAACGTGATCAGGGATAGCCAGCATGGTTTTGTGAAGGGCAGGTCGTGCCTCACAAACCTTATTGAGTTCTTTGAGAAGGTGACTATGGAAGTGGATGAGGGTAAAGCAGTAGATGTTGTGTATATGGATTTTAGTAAGGCGTTCGATAAGGTTCCCCATGGTAGGCTAATGCTAAAACTTCGGAGGTATGGCATTGAGGATACATTAGAGGTTTGGATTAGGAATTGGCTGGCTGGAAGGAGACAGAGGGTAGTAGTTGATGGATTATGTTCATCTTGGAGCGCAGTTACTAGCGGTGTACCACAAGGATCTGTTTTGGGACCATTGCTTTTTGTTATCTTTATAAATGATCTAGAGGAAGGACTTGAAAGCTGGGTAAGCAAGTTTGCGGATGACACGAAAGTCGGTGGAGTTGTGGATAGTGAGGAAGGAAGTGGTAGGTTACAGCGGGATATAGATAAGTTGCAGAGCTGGGCGGAAATGTGGCAAATGGAATTCAATGTAGCTAAGTGCGAAGTCGTTCACTTTGGTAGGAATAACAAGATGATGGATTACTGGGCTAATGGTAGGCTACTTGGTAGTGTGGATGAGCAGAGGGATCTTGGTGTCCATGTACACAGATCTCTGAAAGTTGCCACCCAGGTAAATAGTGCTGTGAGGAAGGCATATAGTGTACTGGGCTTTATTGGCAGAGGAATTGAGTTCCGGAGTCCTGAGGTCATGTTGCAGTTGTATAAGACTCTGGTGAGGCCTCATCTGGAGTATTGTGTGCAGTTTTGGTCGCCATACTATAGGAAGGATGTGGAAGCTTTAGAACGAGTGCAGCGGAGGTTTACCAGGATGTTGCCTGGAATGGTAGGAAAATCTTATGAGGAAAGGCTGAGGCACTTGGGGCTGTTCTCATTGGAGAAGAGAAGGTTTAGGGGAGATCTGATAGAAGTGTATAAGATGATTAGGGGTTTAGATAGGGTAGATACTAAGAACCTTTTACCGCTAATGGAGTCAGGTGTTACTAGGGGACATAGCTTTAAATTAAGGGGTGGTAGGTATAGGACAGATGTTAGGGGTAGATTCTTCACACAGCGGGTTGTGAGTTCATGGAATGCCCTGCCAGGAGCAGTGGTGAACTCTCCTTCTTTATGTTCATTTAAGCGGGCATTGGATAGGCATTTGGAAGTTATTGGGCTAGTATAGGTTAGGTAGGACTCGGTCGGCGCAACATCGAGGGCCGAAGGGCCTGTACTGCACTGTATCCTTCTATGTTCTATGTTCTATGTAAAATTAAGGTACATAGGATTGCGTGTAATGTACTGACATGGATGGAGAACTGATTAGGAAGCAGGAAACAACAGTAGGAATAAATGGGTCTTTTTCTGAGTGGTGAGCTGTGACCAGTGATGAACTGTGGAGATCAGTGCCTGGAGCACGCTATTCAAGCTATGTACAAATAATATTTGTGACAGAATTAAATGTAATATCTCCAAGTTTGCAGACTTCTCAAAGCTGGGTAAGAAGGTGAGCTGTATAGAGGATGTAGAACTGCTTCAGTGAACAAGTTGAATGAATAGGCAAATGCATGACAGGTGAAGTATAATGTGGATAAATGTGGGGTTATCCAACTTGGTAGCAAAGACAGGAAGGCAGATTATTACCTGAATGATGGTAGATTGGGAAAGAAGAGGTCTTTATACACCAGTCAATGAAAGTAAACATGCTGGTGTAGCAAGTGATGAAGAAATCAAATGTTATGTTGGCCATCATGGTGAGAAGATTCAAGTACAGGAGCAGTAGTGCCTTGCTACAATTGTAAAGGGCCTTGTTGAGGTCATATCTGGAGTAGTGTGTGTTCTTCTTATCTGAGGAGGAATGTTCTGGCTATGAAGGAAGTGCGGCAAAGATTTAACAGGTTCCTGGTGTGGCAGGAGTGATATGTAAACATAGGCTGGATCAGTTCAGACTATATTCACTGGAGTTTAGAAGAATGAGGCGATACTCATAAAAACCTATAGAATTCTAACAGATCAGACAGGATAAATAGAGGAAGAATGTTATTGATGATGGAGGAATCTGGAACCAGGGACCACTGTATAATATTTCTATGTTTTATATAGTTCTATGTTTTCAACGTAAGTTGTATGTTTGCTGCCAATTTATTTCTTACTTTTTATAGATTATTGAAAGTGACTCACTGCAGAGTTCTACTCATTCTTGCACATTTGACAGTTAGAGACACATAATCACTTCACTGGCATTTTAAGTTAACAGCTTTTTGGTTGAATATCTCCCTCTTTTTCTGAGTCTGACAGTTTTGCTGCTTTTGTAGATATATGCCTTAGTTTTGACAAACTTTAGACCATTGCTGGTTTTCATTTACAGGAACAATGTACTCTTCTCTTTCTGCTATAGCAATTAAACTAGCATATTATAGTTTCTTTTTCTAGTGAAATCTAGACTTACGTCATTTTAGTTAAACAGTTTATATATTAATATTGTAGAGAAAATCATTTTTTGTTATTAGAGTAAATTTTGCATTTAATGTAAAAATAATATATTTTAATAATCATTAAATTGGAAAGGGTTATTCCTTTCCAATTATTTACAAGCATGTTATGGGAACTAGAGGGCTTGAGTTATAAGGGGAGGCTGGATAGGTTAGGAGGTTTTTTTTCCCCGGAAACTTAGGAGGTATAGAGATAACCTTATAGAGATTTATGAAATCATGAAGGGCATAGATAAGGTGAAAAGCAAAAAGCATCTCCCCAGGATAGGTGAATTCAGAACTAGAGGGTACAGTCAGTGCTTCCATAATGCGATGGTTGCATTCTTGTGCAACCCCACATTATGAAAAAATGTGAGGTTTAGAAACAGTACTTAAAGTGTTGGTGCTGTAATCACATTACAGCCAACACACATTTTAAAAGTTCGCACTGGAGAAACAGTCTACAATTTGTCAATCGTGTTGCAGTGAATTTGCAGGGATGAAATGTGCATTATAACAGAACGACCTGTATAGTTTTAAGCTGAGAGGGGACAGATTTAATACGGACCTGAGGAATAAATTTTCGATAGAGTGTGTGTATTGAATGAACTGCCAGGGGAAATGGTAGATGTAGATACAGTTACAGCATTTAAAAGACATTTGGAGAGGTACATGAATAAGAAAGCTTGAGAGGAATATGGGCCAAACACAGGCAAATGGGACTAGTTTAGTTTGGGAAATCTGGTTGGCATGGACTAGTTGGACTGAAGGGTCTGATTCCATGCTGTCTGCCTATATGACAATTTGACTCTATGAAACTGAAATTCTATGTGTCTGATAATGGATGTCCAAGAAAACCCTGTTACTGATGTCTGCAGCTTGACTCTTCCCACATGTAATACGTAAACCTGCTGAGATATTTTGCACAATCTCAGAACAACTCTATATTTGTGCAACAAAAATAGAACTTACTGGAAAAGCTCAGCAGGTCTGGCAGCATCTGTGAAGAAAAATCAAGAGTTAACATTTCAGGTCCAGTGACCCTTCCTCAGAACACAGACCTATTCTGAGGAAGTGTCACCAGATCTGACATGTTAACTGAGCTTTTCCAGCAAGTTCTGATTTTGTTTCTGATTTTCAGCATCCACAGTTCTTTCAGATTTTAACCTACAATTGTGCAGTCTTCATGACCTATGTGACAATGTTACATGAATCAGAGGCTGAATGCTTAAATGCAACCTTGTCATCCTTTCCTGCATCCTTTTAAAATGTCTGCACTTAGTACTGATTACTAGAAATGTTAATTACATTTTGGCTTCTGAAGGAACTCGTTCTCTTGTGTCAGACATCTTTTGTAAATTCTTGGCATTACTGAATTGTAGAAGTTACAGTTATTGTACGTATGCTTCAGTAACATTGGTATTAATGTTTATTTAGAATTACCATTGAATTGAATATGTAAATGCATCCTGTCACACCAGAAATTATATGTTAGCTAAAAATGAAAGTGCAATGTATCAGAGTGAGCTTAGTTAACACATAAATCAGTCATTGAGATTATATATGCTAATGCAGATACAATTAAATGGCCAGGTCACATTCCTTAGCATTTATTTGAATGCACTTAATATTATTCAATTTCAAGTCAAGTAATGATATAGATAGCTCAACTAATGGTGATGTTTAGCTCTGAAGTAGAATGAACCACTGGAATTAGCATTTCTTAATACAAAAGGTATGTATTTTGGTTCATTTTATAGAATATTAGAATATCAGTAACAACAAGACTGATTATTAGATTTTTCTTCTCATACTTGGAGGTTATATTTTAACAGTTGTCCTTTCAATAAATTGCTGAGTAATTCTTGATAAATTTCAAGAATTACTCAACAATTTAACGAAAGGACAACTATAAAAATGTAACCTCAATCTCCTTCTGTTAGACCCCATACTGCACTTTAAAAAAAAATCAGCACGTATGCTCGCCCCAGTTGCACTCAAACCTCTGTCCACACCACCTCCCTATCCTTTTCTCAGCACTAACATATGTTCTCACATCTCCGTATGCCTCTAATATTCCTCATCCCTTTTCTTTCAACATTACATTAGTGCACATAACAGCATATTTTTCTCACATCTATGTTGACGGAAGCCGGGGTTGAATACAAAAAGAATCTAATGTCCAATGAGACACAGTCAGGCTCACTGGACAATAGTCAGGGATAGGAACTTATTGATTGAGTTCCCTCCTTTTCCAAGATTTTTGAGGCTGATTGTATCTCATTAACTTGCTGAGATCAACTAACTCAGCAGTGACTGCAGACTGGACCTGGAATCATCTGCCCAGTGTGATTTAATCTTGGATTTGCCAGATTTATTGTCCCATTTCTAAATCTAACATTTTATATTCTAAGAATTCCTATCGTGCGGAAACAGGCCATTCAGCCCAACAGGTCCACATCAACCCTCTGAAGAGTGACCCAACCCGACCCCTTCCCCACCCTATTACTTTACATTTATCCCTGAGTAATGCACCTAACCTACACATCCCTGAGCATTATGGGCAATTTAGCATGGCCAATTCAACTAAACTACACACCTTTGGATTCTTTAGTTTACAGGAGATATTCCTGGACCCTCATTTGAATAGCTGCAGAATATGGATGTGCCACAATAATGTTGATCTGATCACCATATTCCTGGTCCATTGATGAATAAAATCAATAAAGAGCTAAACATACTTTGTTAGAGATGAATGGCTTATTATGCAAACCTAAACAATCAAGAAGAGTTTAATACTGACCATAAGGACGGAGAGGAAGCTTTCTCCAGTCGAAAGACTTGCAGATTTGGAGAACTGTCAAAGCAAAATCACGGCCACAGAGCTTCTTGAATTTATGATCTGGATTAAATCTCTGAGACTTCACAGAGTCTGTAGGGAAGGGTAGCACTAACCCGATTGCCAGGATGACCACCATATTCTTCATTGCAGTTCACAAGCGATCAGCTTCAGCCTCTCTGACTGATAACAAAAGTGCTCCACTTGCTCTCCAGCAATTCTGCTGTACAAATTGGCTGATTTAATTTCTCTTCCAGTTTCAACTACCAGGTTGACTGGATTTCTCTTTTGATTCTGGGTATTTCACTATTTCGTCGCTCACCCTAACTTTTATATTTATCCCCTCCTTCTTCATTATTTTGCTCACTTTCTGTGACTCATTACAGTTTTCCATTAACTTCTGTGCTTTTTCTAATGATTAGGACTTTTTTGACAACATTCCAAATCTGTGATGTCTGAACAACTCCTAACAATGAATCTTTCTTAGCTTAATGTTTAGTCTCAGTTACTGTTTATAAGTTGATATCTAACAGCTCTTACATTAACCAATTGTTGCAAAACGTGTTGATGCTCTGAATTACTGGGAAGTCCTGAAATGTATCTACAGTCCTTTCTGATATTATCCTTGTTTTGTCAACGCGAATTGGCTGTAACATGACTGATGAATAGGTAAACGCTGTTTGTAAAATGCAAACTTCTGCATACATGTGTTAGCTATAATGCAATTCCATCCCCAACGTTTTAAGTGTTGTAGTGTATGAATACGACGCTTACACCAACAGAGTCTCTGCATCAACATTACATGTTCAGTTGACTCTCTTTATTTTTTGTAGTGAGGTGTTCTTTGACAGGTACTCTGTAATTTTGGGATTGTTTTGTAAATTTTGCTGTCTTACCCATAAATATGGGAGGACAAAATAACAAAAATGGTTGTAAGAAGCATCCTGGTGATAAAATTGCAGGTAGTGAACGTAAAAGGAAGGTTATAACACTTGAAGAGAAGCTAGATGTTATAAAGCGTTTTGAACATAATGAAAGAATGTGTGATATCATTTCTGCAACAGGAATAAAGGAGGTTACATTGTGCATCATTAGAGACAATTCAGAAAAAAATTAAAGCAATTGCAGGAACAAGCCTGAGTGCTGGCAAATCTGAGAGATCACGGCAAAAGGAACTGGAGGAGATAGAGTGGTTTCTAAGTGTATGGATAGAAGATCAAACAAAAAAGCAATCTGGGACCAGCTTTTACACCATAAAGGAGAAAGCCTTATCAATTTATGAAGACCTAGAGAAAAAGGCTGAAAGTCCTGCAGATATGCCTGCCTTTAGTTCAGTTAGAGGCTGGTTTGCTGATTTTAAGAACCTCTGAGCTTTTCATCATGTAAAGTTATGTGGCAAAGCAGCCAGTGCAGACGAGCAAAGTGCAATGATATTTCCTCCAACAGTGAAAAAAATTGATTGAGGAAGAAGGTTACAACTTAGATCAAATTTTCAATTTGGAAGCGACAGGTTTATACTGGAAGCGAATGCCACCATTTCTAAGAATAAAGCACACATTCCAGGCTTTAAGGTTGCAAAGAATCATGTGACTGTGCTACTGGGTGCCAATGCTAGTGGAGACTTAAAGCTTAAGCTTATGCTGGTGTACCACTCTTCCAACACGAGCCTTAAGTCTACTCACGGTGCCTACTTTACATCAACTAAAAGAGGATGGAGAATGGGCAAATTCTTTCTGACCTTTATATTGATATTTTTCAAAGATTTGTTAAGAAATTATTTGAAGAGAAAAGATTTGCATTTCATGATTCTCCTCATTCTGAATAAGATGCAAACCATCCTTCCACCATTGCTGAGCTTTCTGAAAACATCAAACAGAATGTATTTAAACACCACCGATGGAAACACAAACAAAAGAAAACAGAAGTTAGAATAACAGCGATTTGAAAACCCAACCAACATGATATCCTCACAACCTAACAAAGAGGTGTTCTGATTTCCTGCAACACCCCATAAACACATGACTTGGCAAAAAGGTAAATTTAAATACAAGTTCTTACAGGAGAGAGAGAGATGGTGGAGTGAATTAGCTAGGGATAATTTCCTGAAGCAAGGAACCTCATTTTCCTCCGGCAGCTTCTCTGGGTCCCCAGCTAAAACTAAGCTAAACGAGATTAGTCCCTGAATTGGGAGAACTGACCACTCCCTTTTCATTGTGCAAGCGTTTTTAAAAAACCTAAAAGCCCTTTTCCCTGATTGTTATCATCGGCACTATGTGTTAGCCGTAATCAAAGTGGCCTTATTCCAGTCAAATTGGAACCTCTGCCTTTTACAAACACTGTTGAAAAAAAACAAGGACAACAAAACCTTGTTAAAAGAGCAGCATCATCTCAAGGGTTGCCTTTTAGACTGGAGGCCTGTGAACAGTGGTGTGCCACAAGGAACGGTGTTGGGTTCACTGCTTTTTGTCATTTATAAAATTGATTTGGATGTGATCATAGGAAGGCGAGTTAGTAAGTTTGCAGATACACCAAAATTGGAGGTGCAGTAAAGAAAATTACCTCAGAGTATAACTGGATCTTGATCAGATGAGCCAATGGGCTGAGGAGTAGCAGATGGAGTTTCATTTAGATAAATGTGAGGTGCTGCATTTTGGAAAGGCAAATCCGGGTAGGACTTACATACTTTGTCGTAAGGTCCTGGGGAGTGTTGCTGAACAAAGAGACCTTGGAGTGCAGGTTGATAGTGCCTTGTAAATGGAGTCATCATTAGATAGGATAGTGAAGGCGGCTTTTGGTATGTTTTCTTTTATTGGTCAGACCATTGAGTATAAGAGTTGGGAGGTCATGTTGTGGCTGTACTGGACATTGGTTTGGCCACTTTTCAAATATTGTGTGCAATTCTGGTCTCCCTGCTATGGAAAGGATGCGGTGAAACTTGAAAAGGGTTCAGAAAAGATTTACTAGGATGTTGCCAGTATTGGAGGTTCTGAGCTATGGGGAGAGGTTGAATAGGCTGGGGCTGTTTTCACAAGAGACTCGGAGGCTGAGAGGTGACCTTAGATGTTTATAAAATTATGAGGGTCATGGATGGAGTCAACATACAAGGTCTTTTCCTTGGGGTGGGGGAGTCCAGAACAAGAGGGCATAGGTTTAAAGGTAAGACGGGAAAATTTTAAAGGGAAATAAGGGGCAACATTTTCACGCAGAGGGTGGTGCATGTATGAAAAGAGCTGCCACAGAAAATAGCAGAGACTGGTATAATTACCATGTTGAAAAGGTATCAAGATGGGTAATGTTATAGTCTGAAAAAAAAGGGTGGCATGGTGGCGCAGTGTTAGCACTGCTGCCTCATAGCACCAGAGACCAGGGTTCAATTCCCGCCTCTGGCAACTGTCTGTGTGGAGTTTGCACATTCTCCCCGTATCTGCGTGGGTTTCCTCCAGGTGCTCCGGTTTCCTCCCACAGTCCAAAAACGTGCAGGTTAGGTGAATTGGCCATGTTAAATTGCCTGTAGTGTTAGGGGCAGGGGTAAATGTAGGGGAATGGGCCTGGGTGGGCTGCGCATCGGCGGGTCGGTGTGGACTTGTTGGGCCGAAGGGCCTGTTTCCACACTGTAAGTAATCTAATCTACTCTAAAAAAATGTGCTGGCAAATGGGACTGGATTAGTTTAGGATGTTTGGTTGGCACGCACAAGTTGGACCAAACACTCTATTTCCATGTTGTACATCTCCAGGACTCTATGACTAAGTGGAAAGTGAGGATGTTGAAGAGCTGATCGAGTCCCATTGTGAAGACCTCTCTACAGTTGATCTACTATAACTTGTTGCTGCAGGAGAAATGGAAGCTGGAGTTGAAGATGAAGTCCAGGATGCAGAACTGCAAGATCTTTCCACTTCTCCTTTGCCTTCTATCCTGACGGAAGTTGAGAAGCATAATGATTACAATGCAGAATACAGCAGGGTAGCGGCTGGTGGAATAAGGTTTTATTTGACAACCTATGAACAGCTTCTTTATGAAAGAAGAAAAATGGCAAAGCAGCAAAAACTAAATGTCTTGTAGCCAGAAGACCATGAACCACAGCCATCCAATTCTGAAGTTATTTTTCTTTCAAACTGTGCAACCACAACTGCGCCTGAAACTGATCATGACCCTCAGCCTCTGCCTTAATAATGCAGCAACCTCAAAACCACCCTTTTCCCCCAACAAGTAATTTTAAAAGTTTTTCAAGGTAAAGTGTTTTACTTTATTATTTCATTATAAGATAAGAACATATTCACATTTATTTAAACTGTGGTATCTTTAGTGTTAGGCTAACTACTATATTTGTTTCAATTTTGAGTATAATATTTTTGGTGGTCTGACCCAACCCTCTGTTCTTTCCCATAAGCCCTGTTATTTTTACTGCTCAATTTTCTATAGCGCAAGGTTACACAAGAATGTAACTGTCACATTATAGCAGAAAGGATTGTATATAGTTTTTACTAGAGCTTTCAATACTTTGCATTAACATTTCAGTTCATATCAAGAGTGGCTTTGTTTCAACGCTATTCATGGAAAAGGTTGAGTCCTGACGGACATATCTGCCAGATTGGTTATGTGGTAACTGGCTAAATTTGATTTGATTTATTGTTGTCGCATGTACCTAAGTACTGTGAAAAGTTGTTTCACAGACAGATCACAGCAAACCAGGTCATACAGACCATAGGGTGCTTAGTTAGAGCAAGGCATACAACGTTACAGCTGCACAGAAGGTGCACTAAGCAAGATCAACACTAGAGCATTGAGTACAGGAGTTGGGAGGTCATGGTTTGTCTGTATAGGTCATTGGCTAGGCCACTTTTGGAATATTGTGTGCAATTCTGGTCTCCCTCTGATTGGAAGATGTTGTGAAACTTGAATTGGTTCAGAAAAGATTTAGAAAGATATTGCCAGGGTTGGAGGATTTGGGCTATAGGGAGAGGCTGAATGGGCCATGGAGCATCAGAAGCGGAGGGATGACCTTCTAGAGATTTATAAAATCATGAAGGTATATATATATATATATATATATATATATCTTTTCCCTGGGTTGGGAGAGTCCAAAACTAGAGGGCATAGGTTTAGGGAGCGAGGGGAAAAATTTAAAAGGGACCCACGGGGCAACATTTTCATGCAGAGGGTGGTATGTGCATGGAATGAGCAGCAAGACAAAGTGGTGGAGACTGGTATAATAACAACATTTAAAAGGCATCTGGATGGTTATATGAATAGGAAGGATTTAGAGGGATATGGGCCAAGTGCTGGCAAATGGACTAGATGAGGTTAAGATATCTGGTTGGCATGGTTGAGTTGGACCGAACGGTCTGCTTCTGTGCTATACATCTCTATGATTCTGAAACTATCTGAAATTAAAGAGCTCCATTCAGCAGTTTAATAACAACAGTGAAGAAGCTGTTCTTTAATCCGTTGGTGTGTGTTCAAGATTCACTATCTTTGGCATGATGAAGGAGGTTGGAAGACAGCATTGGGATCTTTGATGACGATAGCAGATTTTTTGTGGCAATGAGAAGTGTAAGTGGAGTCCATGGATGGGAGTCTGGCTTCCATGATCATCTAGGCTGTGCACACAACTTCTAGTTTCTCATGGCACTGGGCAGAGCAGTTGCCATACCAGGCTATTATGTACCCGGACAGTATAATTTCTGTGGTGCATGTAAATGTTAGTGAGGGTCTTTATAGACATGCTGAATTTCCTAAGCCACCTGAAGAAGAAGAGGCATTGCTGTGCCTTTTTGACCATTGTATCTATGTAGGAGGTGCAGGACAGATTGCTGGTTATCGTCATTCCTAGGAACTTGATGCTCCCAACCCTCTCCACCTCAAGTAAACCATCACAAAGAATAATTCATTTTTAGAAACCTGCCTGTTTTAGATTGTTGATTCATTTATTCGTAGGTGGGAATGTCCCTGTGGAAGCACACTGACTTCACATTGACGAGGATCTCCATTATATTGTGTGGCAATCTCATCGGGCTGAATGCTATAATTTCAAAACAGATCCAGCAGCTCAAACTGGGAGGCCGTGAGGTGCTGTGAACCATACTCAGTCAGCAGAATCATATGCCACCACCACCTATACCTTCATGTCACAGTATATTCCCCACATTTTCATCATTGGGGTTAAATCAGGTTCAAGTATGAGGTGCCTGGAATATCTTCAGGCATGTATATTTGTTCATTCTGTCAGTGCTGCCCACATCCCTTGACAAGATCAACATTTCTTGCATGTTCCCAATTGCCCTCGAACTGAGTGGCTTGTTGGTGTTTGCAGAGGGCAGTTAAGAGTGTAGAGTCAGGTGGAGGCCAGACAATTTCCTCACCCAGAGAAAAGTAATGAATCAGATGAGTTTTAGAACAATGATGGTTGTCAAGGTCGCCATCTTCAAAACTAATATCTTGGATTTATCAATAGAGATTTCATCAACCACTATGGTGGGATTTAACCTACATCCACAGAGCATTAGCACTCTGTAACTCCTAACAGCATGCACATTCACAAGTCCAGTCATGCCACCATTTTGACACTATATTCTTCTGTACTTAGGCGCCAACCCAGTGATCCTGCAACACAGCACTACATGCATGTTGAACCATGGAAGCAGCATTGTATAAATAAAGTTAATCAATCCTGCTGCTAAAAGAACTCCACTTAATGTAGTATAGTTATGAGTGACAGTGGATAATTAAACAATTAGATTAGATTCCCTACAGTGTGAAAACAAGCCCTTCAGCCCAACCAGTCCACACCAACCCTCCAAAGAGTAACCCACCCAGACCGACCTCTCTGACTAATGCGCCTAACACTATGAGTAATTTAGAATGGCCAATTCACCTGACCTGCATATCTTTGGACTGTGGGAGAAAACTGGAGCTCCCAGAGGAAACCCACGTAGACATGGGGAGAATGTGCAAACTCCACACAGACAGTGCCCAAGGCTGGCATTGAACCTGGGAACCTGGTGCTGTGAGGCAGCAGTGCTAACCACTGAGCCACTGTGCTGCCCTAATGAGACAAAGTCATGTCTCTGTGAAAATCCCCACCTTCAATGACAGCAAAGCCTATCACATCAGTACAAAGATAAGGCTGAGGCTCATGCAATCACCTTCAAGGTGAAGTGTGGAATGTAACCAGCCTTAAGGTGAAGTGTGTGAATGTAACCGCCCTCAAGGTGAAGTGCAGAGTGTAACCACCCTCAAGGTGAAGTGTGCGAATGTAACCGCCCTCAAGGTGAAGTGCAGAGTGTAACCGCCCTCAAGGTGAAGTGTGGAGTGTGATCAGCCTCAAGGTGAAGTGTGTGAATGCACCAAGTAGAGCAAATGCTACAAACTGCAAATGAATCCTGACTGCATTGCTGAATTATGCTCCAGAAGTAGCTGTATCACAAGCCAAGCTGATTCATTATATTAACATTTTTGAAATCTTACTGGAATTTTTTTTAAATGTCCACAAAAACTAAACAAGACAAAGCCAATCTGGCCAACTATCACTTGTCAATTTATTCTCAACCATCAGCAAGAGGATGGAAGTTGTCATTGCCATTGACTGTTCTACCAAGCGACACTTGCCTAGCAATAATCTGTTCCAGTTCCCATTTTAGCTTTGGATCATAGAATCCCTACACAGTGTGGAAGCAGGCCATTCAGCCAATCAAGTCTACACCGATCCTCCAAAAAACATCCCACTGAGACCATACAGATCATGGGGTGCTTATTCAGAGCGAGGCATACAAGGTGACAGCTGCACAGGAGGTGGATAAAGCAAAATTCCTGTAATCCTGCATTTCCCATGGCTAATCCACTTAGCCTGCACATTCCTGGACTGTCAGAGGATACCGGAGCACCCAAAGAGAATTCACCCGACACAGGGAAAATATGCAAACTCCACACAGGCGGTTGCCTGAGTATGGAATCAAATCTGGGTCACTGCAGCTGTGAGGCAGCAGTACTAACCACTGAGCCACCATGCCACCCACTGCTTTGGCTTGAAAGTTATGGAGCAAAGAGCTGAATTCCAGAAGTGAGGTGAGACTTAGTGCCTTCAACATCAAGATCTTATTTGACTGAATGTACCTTTGGTCCAAAAGACATGTAGAAAAATACTAAGGGTTTTCAAGGAAGAGGAGCAGGGAAAGCAAATGTGCATGCTATTAGCAGTTACAGAGTGTTGGACATAGACGTCCGAAGATATAGCCTTGGAAAAGCAGGTGATAGGCAGTCATCACCAGCATCACTTCAATGGAAATGCTGGGCAAGACCAGACCATAGCTCTAAGGTTGAGAGCTGAAGTCATAACTCAAATTGTGGATAGGAACTCGAGAGTGGGTGCCGGGGTGGCATGACAGCTTGGCCAAGCCTGGTACTCAATGTAAAGCACAACCTGCCTTGTCTTCCAAGATCTTTCCTGATTGTTAATTGTGACCTACGAATGGAAATGGCTGCTAACACTCCAGAATACACAAAGTCACTGTCTGCTGTTGACAGATCCACCTCAAAATAATGGGAACTCTTCAAAGAGCAATTGCATCAGTCATGCACTTCAGAATACAGATTGAAATCATTTGCAATCTCATCATCGTACATGTTAAATGCAAGAGGTGTACAAGTGTGTAAAGTGCAAATGCTGGTCACAAGCAATTTAACCATATCATTGATTATTGTGGATTGCAGATTAGACATCTACGTGAAGCAGAAGTAATATTATATGCCCTTAAAGGAAGCATTTCCAGGCCACAATGCACACAGCTAATGTAAGATCTCATAGGGGGTTGAAGGGGCATGGAACTGACACCATCTCAACCTGAGCTAGACTCTTGTATGCAATGATGCTTCTATGGGTGATGTGGAACTGGGCAGAGAAGGTTTCAGTATTCATGTTACACTCTCCTACCTCTTTGCTACATGGCTGGTGCTGCATTCATTGGAGTAAGGTCCAACGTAAAGTGTCAGGTTGAGTGATTTTTGTCCCTCCAAAGTCTGAAATCCTGATGTCCCATGATACGGATGAGGATATTAAGCCATCTTTTGTACGTGATATGAATGCTGATTGCTTACTTTACTGAGGACCTGTTCTGTTTTTTTATGTTCCCCACAAAGGTTCATGCAAACATATCACATGAGGGGTTATCATTGATGCTGGCGTAATATAGCAAGGAAATTAAGGAGGAACAGATAGATTCATAGAGTCATACAGGACAGGAACAGACCCTTTTGATCAAATTATTCATGCTGACCAGATATCCTAAACTAATCTCGTCCCATTTACCAGCATTTGGCCCATATCTCTCTAAACCCTTCCTATTTATATACCCAACCAGATGCCTTTTAAATGTTGTAATTGTATCCGCCTCCACCACATCCTCAGGCAAGTCATTCTATTCACATACCACTCTCTGTATGAAAAAGTTACCCCTCAAGTCCATTTCAAATCTTACCCTTCTTACTTTAAACCTATGTCCTCTAGTTTTAGACTTTCATACTTCGGGAAAAAGACCTTGACTATTCATCCTATCCATGCCCCTCATGATTCTATAAACCTGTAAACCTCCATAAGATAACTCCTCAGCCTCTGATGCTCCATAAAGCCCCAGCCATTTCTATCTCTCCATACAGCTCAAACACTCCTACCCTGGTAACATCCTTGTAATCTTTTCTGAACACTTTCAAGTTTAACAACATCTTTCCTATAACAGGGAGACCAGAGGTAAATGCAATGCAATAAAAGTGGCTCCATCAATGTCCTGTATAGCCACAACATGGCATCCCAACTCCTATACTCAATGTTCTAAAGGCAAGAGTAACAAATGCCTTCTTCACCACCCTGTCTATCACTATGCACCCGTACCTTTTGGCCTCTGATTAACAGCACTCCCCAGGGGCCTACTATTAACTGTATAAGTCTTGCCCTGGTTTGCCTTAGTAAAATGCATACCTCATATTTATTTAAATTAAAAACCATCTGCTGCTCCTCGACCCATTGGCTCATCTGTTCAAGTCCATTTACCCTGAGATAACTTTCTTCCTTGTCCACCACAGCACCAATTTTGGTGTTGTGCCAACAAATCCAGGACTAGCAACAATCTCCAGTTTCCCAGCCTCCACACACAGAGGTCACAGCTGAAAGTCACCCCAGGATATGGAGAAGGTACAGGAGGCCCAAAATCTATCAATCCTGATGCCATTTCCTCCACGGGAATGAGGCGTAGTACTGCCACTGGCCGAGGTTGTTCCAGGAACTGCGCCAACTGAAGTGTTACCTGTGACTTGAGGTGTGGAAGCCATCGTATCTTAGTGGCTACCAAGGTGACAGCTGTGTTGAATGCCTGTGCAGTTGGATCCTTCCAAAGGATCCATTAGGGAGCTATTTGGGATCTCTCAATCCTTGGCTCATAAATATATCAAGGCTGTCACCAATACAATTTGTGCCAGATCACATCATTTCCCTGTGATGAAGTCAGTGTTGTTGCCTGAGCAGTAAGCTTTGCCAAAATAGCTGGCAGGATGTGAAAGATTGGGCTAATGTTGCATTAAGAATATCATGTTGTAACATAACTGATTTCATCCATAGAAAAGGATTCCATTCCATCAGTGTGCAAATTATCTCAGATCATCAATTACACTCTTGAGAGGGTTACCCAGCATACCCACTGCTATGACATCTACATCCTTGAGAGCTCTCATATTTCTACTCCATTTGAAGGTCTAGATGCCTTTCAAAGATGGTTACATGGAGACAAGGTCTAGCTTCAACTAGAGCTGATAACTCCATTACACAATCCCCCAACTGAGGCAGACCTGTAGACACAGATACAATGCAGCTCATTTTTCAACCAGGTCCATGATGGAGCAGACAATAAACCTGCTGAAGGTGAGGTTCAAATGCTTGGGAGCAGTGGGCAGGGTCTGTGGGGCCCTGCAGTATAGTCGACATAGTTTGTGCTGCACAATCCTAGCAAGCTATGCTCTGTACAACTGAAGCTGGCAATGAGGTTATGTGATGGGTGCTGACAAACAGGCAGAGCAGGAGCAGTCTTTCTAGGCTGAGGACATTGAGAAGAAGGAACATCACCTTGTTCATGATGGAGTGCGACTGCTAGGGAGCTATAAACCAGACAGAAATGAAATGACATGCGGTTCCAGTAGACAAAAGCAGTGGTCATTCATTGACTGTAAAATTGTTGGTGCTTAAAATGCAGACAATTCTTTGCTTCTCCAAGAGACAAATGCAGCTTCCAATTTCTACTCATTTTTGTGTTTGCAAATACAGTAGAGGTAAATCATTTGAAGGCTTCACTGTATGTGATGGTCTCACATTGAAAAATGATAGGATCTGGGCTACAACTGTTAAATGGGCAAAGATTAACAGTGGCTTAAAGAGCTTTGTAAGATGGGATGTGGCTAAGGACAGGCAAGATGCATGGTCTGATATTTAAATCATGTAGAGATATACTGTCGTACCAAGACTGTGCCATGAGAAGTATTGGATTAAAGCTGCTGTATCCCTATATTAATGGTGAAGAGCAACCCTGGACTGCCAAAGCTTGACTGGGTACATAATTGGAGAAAGTGAAGACTGCAGATACTGGAGATTCAAAAATTATGGTGCTGGAAAAGCACAGCCGGTCAGTCAAAAGTGCGGTGCATGGTTGAACTCAAGATGGCACCAGTGGGCAGGGTCTGGGATGCTGCAAAATCCCAGGTGATATCCTGTCAATGCCCACGTACACCCAGTGAGTGGGAGAATCAGGCAATTATTGGATGAGCGCAGTGTGATTAAACAGTTAATGAGGTGAGTTTGTGACGCTACCATAAAGCCTCATGAAAATGAGCCCTCCACAAAAGCCAACAAAACTGACACTTGGCCGAAATGTGGTATGATTCAGTCGACGGCCTCCATACTCACAAACTCTAATTGGAGGAAATCGTCCCTTATCCAAAATCAACCGTTAAATAAACAAGCTGTGATCTCAGAGACAGTAGATACGTTGAGTGACACAGAGAGATGGGGGAGGAGGGTGCCATCAGCATGATTACAAAAATGGATCCTACGTTTGTGAAGAATTCTAAAATGCAACATGTAGTTGAAGAGGAGGTGGATCAGGTTTAATCCGTGAAAGGTAACAGGGCAGGGGCAAAGAGAATTCATTGTTTTAATGAACTGTAGATAAAATGATAATGCTTGCCTGCTTTGTCAAAGCAGAGGCCACAGGATCATGTTCAAATGTTTCCTCTCAGACAGCCTATCAAACAATATTTGAAGACAGATTCATTTGCCATTTTGCAAGTAAAACTAACATTGCCTTTCATCTCTGACAAGATCTGGTTTGTATTGTAAAATACCACAAAAGCACACCCTAAGCTCGCAAATGATCACTGCATCCGTGATATAAAGCAGGATACCAGTAAAGCTCAAGTTAAACTTTTACAATTGGATGTTCTAGTGAAAGATAAATTGAAGTACTTACTGTCTTGGATATTTTCCCCAACCTGACTTGAAATTTTTTTCTCAGCCCCAGTCTGGAACATATTTTGAAGAAAAATTCAGAACCATGCGGTCATGTTATATTAAAACTTAGAAATGTTACCTCATGTGTGGCTTAGTTGTCCATTCCAGAACAGGGATAGTTTCCCTGATTCTAGTTCCAATAGACCAATGAACAAAGTACTAACCTTTTAGACATTCCTCATTCAGTTAATATCCTCAGTTGTAGTCTTGAAACAGCATGTAGTAAAAAACAAATTTAAGGTGAATTATGATTTTAAGATCCACAAGCAAACCATGACCTCCTGGTCCAGTAGGTAACATGTCCTACTGCAACAAGCTGTATAATAACCTGTCCAGTGAAGTGACTGCACTTCTCCTGTACTGTTCCTCAGAAATAGTTGAAAAAGTGGAGTCTTGACCTGTATCCCCCTTGGACTGGGTATGGCGTTCACTTCCTGTATGTTAACAGACCCATGCAGCAGCTAATTTCCCTGGTTTTCAAGTTTCTCTGTTGCTGTTTCTCTTCCTCCAACTGTTTGTCCATCCATTAGAACATAGTAAACATAGCCTCCATGATAACCAATGGTTGGATAATCAGGTGAGGTCAGGGCATTATAAAAAAAAGTTAGAAAGAACCATAACTGAACCATCTCAACTCTTAGATAGTGTTGACCTTAATAATTTCCCAGAACCACCTTTATTTTCATATGGTCTGGCCAATCCCAGGCAACTCAAATCAATCAGAAGTGAAAGAAATAATGGTATTTCTTATATACCATTGCTAACGTCCTATAAACATTTGCTGACTGCTTGGGTATCCAGCTCTTTTGTTTGACTTGTTCAGCATCTCTGTTCTCCAGCTTTGTCTCTGGGAGAAAGTGAGGACTGCAGACTCTGGAAAAGCACAGCAGGTCAGGTAGCATCTGAGGAGCAGGGAGTCAATGTTTCATGCATAAGCCCTTCGTCAAGAATGCTCTTTGTCTCTGTCTGCCATTTTGCTTCAATATTGTAAATTCTTATTGGTACAGACACCAGCTCAAATGGAATAAAAACTTCAAATGATCCTTTGATAAGTGATGCAATTTTGCAAAAGTACTTTTCAAACAGGCTTAAATCAATTATTGATAAATTCCAAATGTGTTACATTTCATATATTATCTTTGTAGGCATCTTCTTATTGATTCATGAGTTTCCCACACCTTTGCAAAGTCAAACAATTGCAGTGTACATTTAAATTTGAATCATCAAGGAGGAATGGAATGAAAAATGGATTTCCCTAATGTTAAATTGCTCTCATCTGATCAAAACGTTTGGAGTAAACTCAGAATCATGGACTTTAGAACTTCAATTCTATGTATGATCAAGCAATCCAACCTCCTGGCAAACTGGAATCAACTAATACAGCACACAGAGTATTTTGTGTTTTCTTCTGCTCCTCTTTTTTTCCCCCTCGAATCAATATTATCGGCTACTCTTGTCGATACTTCATTCCTCCATATACACAGAGATTGTTTTGTCGCATCCTGGTATTTTTGATATATGTTGAGGCCAGAGATAAAGCAGAGAATGTGGACCTGTTTGTTTCTGCGTACTAGTGGTATCACAGACCTTCACGATCTCCTTTGTCCTTAAGTAGTAACAGAATAATCATACACCTTACCCTGAACTGTACATTGACAGATACACCAAATTATCAAAAGAATCATCAAGTAGTAATCTGTAATGATAGGATATAGATTTAATCTGAAGGAGTCTGTATGTTCAGCATGGGTAAAAGTTAAGAAATGAGCATCCAATTCAAAGCTGCCAACTTCTTCTTTCACTCAAATGTGTTCGGTTTGTTGCACACAACCATCTCAGGGGGGAGCCAGTTGGCAATTAGCCATGATAATCAGTTGGAACGATATTGCAAAACAATTTGATGCACACACAGGACACAGATGAATGTCCCACTGGACTTGCCTTTCTAGATCTGGTTAGCCCATTAAAGTGCTTCCTTTGCTGTTGATCTCCTAACTCACTATGAGTATTGTCTACTTTGTAGCAACATCGGTTTTTAGTCCCTTTGTTGAGGAAAATGATCTCCTTGTGACTCCTGACTGCCCTCAGTAGTACATCAAATGAGCATTGTGGAAGTTCGGCACAGAACGCTCTGAATTAATTGTGACACAAAGGCAAGGATCTTACTGCAGGGTTAGAAAACAAAATATTTCATCTATGCAAGTGCCTGCAAATTAAAATGCTTTTAACTTCCCAGTTTGCTAATTTAGGAATATTTCAGTTTGATTGGCTGCTCACTTGCTTGCTCACATGACTGCTGCTGCATTTCCGGGGATGGCTGTATCACTGAGATCATAAAAATTCTTTGTGAACAGCTTTAGAATCATAGAGTCATAGAGATGTGCAGCATGAGAACAGACCTTTCAGTCCAACCTGCCCATGCCGACTAGATATCCCAACCCAATCTAGTCCCACCTGCCAGCACCCGGCCCATATCCCTCCAAACCTTTCCTTTTAATACACCCATCCAAATGCCTCTTAAATGTTGCAATTGTACCTGCCTCCACCACTGCCTCTGGCAGCTCATTCCATACATGTACCACCACTGTGTGAAAAAGTTGCCCCTTAGGTCCCATTTATATCATTCCCCTCTTACCCTAAACCTATGACCTCTAGTTCTGGACTCCCTAACCCCAGGGAAAAGACTTTGCCTATTTATCTTATCCATGCCCCTTATAATTTTGTAAATCTCTATAAGGTCACCCCTCAGCCTCCGACGCTCCAGAGAAAACAGCCCCAGCCTGTTCAGCCTCTCCCTATATCTCAAATCTTCCAACCCTGGCAACATCCTTGTAATCCTTTATGAACCCTTTCAAGTTTCACAACAGCTTTCCAATAGGAAGGAAACCAAAACTGCACGCAATATTCCAACAGTGGCCTAACCAATGTCCTGTACAGCTGCAACATGACCTCCCAACTCCTGTACTCAATACTCTGACCAATAAAGGAAAGCATACCAAACGCCTTCTTCACTATCCTATCTACCTGTGACTCCACTTTCAAAGAGCTATGAACCTGCACTCCAAGGTCTCTTTGTTCAGCAACACTCCCTAAGACCTTACCATTAAATGTGTAAGTCCTGCTAAGATTTGCTTTCCCAAAATGCAGCACCTTGCATTTATCTGAATTAAACTCCATCTGCCACTTCTCAGCCCATTGGCCCATCTGGTCAAGATCCTGTTGTAATCTGCGGTAACCGTCTTCACTGTCCACTAAGGCTAGAAGGTAAGCATGTTATTTTGCACTGACTGCATGATCCAAACCATTGCCTTACATGCTTCCAAGTCCACATTCCTCTTAATTGCATCTTTGAAATGCCTAACGAAATACTGGAATTGAGAATGTGTTGAGTGTTATACCAAATTCTAAAGTAAGATGGCTATCAGGTTATGTTAAGATTCTGCTAACATACAGCATAACTTTAGTTACTGGTTTTCCATGCATTATTAAACCACCATCACTGATCTCAAATGCCAAATTAACATCAGGGTAAACACAAAAATTGCTGGGAAAGCTCAGCAGATCTGGCAGCATCTGTGAAGAGAAATCAGAGTTAACATTTTGAATCCAATGATCCTTCTCAGGATCAGAAATGTTAACTCCAATTTCTCTTCACAGATGCTACCAGATCTGTTGAGTTTTTCCAGCAATTTGTGTTTGCTTCAGACTTACAGCATCCAAAACTCTTTCGATTTTTATTTCACTTTGGAGCAGGTGATTCTTTCAGTCATTATATTCACTTCATTATATTAATTTCAATTCATAATATTTCAGTAAAATAAACTAAGACATTATTTTCTGTGGGAATAATTGGCTTTTAAACCTTTATGTACTGAAGTGGGAATCAACTAAGAAACTATCCAGTGATTTTATTTATTTTGTTTTTAGCAAATGAATCTTTGTTCATTTTGTTTGCCCATCCTACACAGTGTTGCAATAGAGAAACAAAGCTCATTTATCAATCTGACTATGCATAGTACAGATAGTTTGTGAACTCCTTCCCATTATGTTTGAAATAGATGTACTACTTAGCAATAATAAAAGCAAAATAGTGCTAATGCTAGAAATCTGAAACATCAAGTACTGAAAAAATTCAGCAGGTCTGGCAGCATTGGGGGAGACACAGAGTTAACACTTTGAATCAGATCATATCAGATTCGAAGTGTTAACTCTGTTTTTCTCTTCACACATGTTGCCAGATCCTGCTAAGTTTCTCTTGCATGTTGTGTGTTTGTATACTACTTAGAAAATATACTTTCAAAATTTCAAATGTAATTTATTTTCAAAAAACCCTGAAATTTCTGTGTGTTTTAAAATTCTCAACCTATTTAGCTGTGCCAGAATCAATGGAACTGAAAAACAGATAGAAAGGCATGTGTTGTAGTGTAATTATAAAATGAACATTATATTTATTGTGATGTCATCAAGTCATAGAGCTGTACAGCATGGAAAGAGAACCTTTAGTCCAACTTGTCCATGCCAACTAGATATCCTAATCTAATCTAGTCCTATTTGTCAGCATTTAGCTAACATCACTCTAAGTTCTTTCTATTCATACACCCCAGTAACTGTAGTAATTTTACCAGCCTCCACCACTTCCTCTGGCAGCTCATTCCATTCAGGCACCACCCTCTGTGAAAATGTTGCCCTTTAGGTCCCTTTTAAATATTTCTCCTCTCACCTTAAAAGCTACATCATCTAGCTTTGGACTCCACTACCTGAAGGAAAACACCTTGGCTATTCATTCTACTAATGCCCCTCATGATTTTTTAAAGTTCTATAAAGTTACCCCTCAGCCTCTGACATTGTATGTTAATAAAAGCCCCAGCCTATTCTGCCTCTCCCTATAGCTCAAATTCTCCAACCTTGGCCACATCCTTGTAAATCTTTTCCGTACCCTTTCGAGTGATGTGATAATTACTGATTAGTCACTTCTTCTAAAAAGAGGATATTGTGATTTTTCCTCAAAGATGGTAACTTGCATGCTGTAGCATTTTATAGATCGCACTTAATTGTTCTGTTCATGAGAGTAATTGCTTATTGATGCTGTATTCATGAAGTTATACTTGTAGCAAACCTGAATAGTGCCAGATTAAGCAAAAATCCCCATCATCTAAAGTACTGGACAAAACCATGGACTTCTCAAAACTTTTAAAAGAAAAGGGGACAGCTGGACTGAGTGCTGGGAAAAATACATATACTGTACACAGGTGGGTGCTTGGAACCATAGTTCACCCTGGAATTCAATTTGCACCTCCACTCCAAGAGAACAATCATCAAAATCTAACACTCTAGCCTGAAACTAATTTTTACACCTTGGGCTACCCAGCACAGCCAGTAACGGGGGCTTACATAGAAACCGGACATTCAACATCAATCAAAATCCATTTTTACCTACACTTAACTATCGTGAAGCTAATTGACTTCAGAAAGAAACACCAGAAACACAGTGAATAACACAGATTTGAGGGGCAATAACACGGTACAGCATTTGTATAACTGCTAGCAATGATCTGACCCCAGGAAACAGCCTTTTCAACAAGTGTCTGCACAAACAGCTTCCCCACAGGCTTCCAGCCCCAACAAGCAGCTTCAGAACCAAAACCATAGAGGCTGAACAGAGAAGCTGAATCGAGAAGTCAAACCAAGGGTATCATTGCAACAAAGCACATCTGAAAGAGGGGAAGCCAAACAAGTCCAATCTGAACAAGAGCTTCCAGACACAGGTCTGCTCCAAAGCAAGAGAACCAACAGCAAGAACATCAGCAGTTAGATGCACTTTAAATTGTGTTTTCCTCAGTGGTGAATTGAAACCTCCAAGAACCCAAATTTCCAATCTAGGTAGCAGGGAGGAGAAGGTGCATGGTAATAGTGTATGAGATCTCAAGGTTAAGAAGCCTGATGAAAAGTTTTGTGATTAAGACTGTTGTTTAGGTTCTAATAGTGTATAATCTATGTATATTTTAATGGTGTATTTAATTACTGTCCTCTGTATTAATGTTAATTTCACTGTTTAGTGGTTTTACCTGTATTTCTTCTATTATACTTACCTTTCTTTGTACTTAAATAAATACAAAGTTTCTTTTGCCCTGAAATACCTGTCCACTTCTTCTTCCTTTCACAGTCCCTCAATAAGTCCAATGTTAGAACCAGGGTTCTGGGGGTGATTCGAACCACTTAAAACTCAGCAAATTACTGATTACCAGCCAGAACTCTACAACAGTCCAGGTAATATTATTGTATTACTACCAAGTGAGCAGAATGCTGATTAAGTATTTGTGTTCTATGATGATGGATTTGCTCTGATTTTCACTGTCAGTTTCGTTTTCTCCCTATCATTGCAGATTTGTAACTCATATCTCTCGCTATGCCTCATTTCTTGGTAGATATCTCACTGTGAAGAGTGCCATTCATAATAAACACTGTCCATTAACGAATGATTGAAACAAAAAAGACAGAACTGCTGCTAATCCCCACCTACCACAAGATATTGACAAAGAATGATGCAGATCAGTGAATCTCCTCAATATACTATTTCCATTGCTTTTGGTGGTCAGGGTAACATACCCATGAACAAGTATTTTAAGTTATTCCACTTGTTTTTTTATTTAAACCACAAACCAAAGTAGGTACAGTCATACTTTTCATTTTATCATATAAATTTATTTATAAATTAATATTTTGCACAGTGTATAGTACTATTCATAACTCTAAGTCAGATAGTCATAGAGATGTACAGCAGGGAAACAGACACTTCGGTCCAACTCATCCATGCTGACCAGGTATCCTAAACTGATCTAGTCCCATTTGCCAGCATTTGGCTCATATCCCTCTAAACCTTTCTTATTCAGTTTTATCCAGATGCTTTTCAAATTTTATTATTGTACAAGTCTCCATAACCTCCTCTGGCAGCTCATTCCATACATGCACCACCCTCTGAAACAAATTCCCCTTAGGTCCCTTTTAAATCTTTTCTCTCACCTTAAAATTATGCCCTCTAGATTTGGACTCCCCTACTCTGGGAAAAAGATCTTAGATACTCACCCTATCCATGTCCCTCATAAGAACATAAGAACTAGGAGCAGGAGTAGGCCATCTGGTCCTTTGAGTCTGTTCCGCCAATCGATAATATCATGGCTGATCCTTTTGTGGACTTAGCTCCACTTGCCTGCCCTCTCATCATAACCTTTTATTCCTTTACTGTTCAAAAATCTATCTCTCTTTGTCTGAAAAACATTCAACAAGGTAGCCTCAACTGCTTTACTGGGCAGGGAATTCCATAGATTCATGACCTTTCAGGTGAAGAAGTTCCTCGACTTAGTCCTAAATCTGCTCTCCCTTATTTTGAGGCTATATATCCTAGTTCTGGTTTCACCTGCCATTGGAAACAATTCTCCCTGCCTTCATCTTATCTACTCACTTCATGGTTTTATACGTTTCAATAAGATCCCCCCTCATTCTTCTAAATTCCAAAAAAAAGAGTGTACTCTCAGTCTACTCAATCTCTCCTCATATGCCAATCCCATCAACTCTGGAATCAATCTAGTAAACCGCCTCTGCACCCCCTCCAGTGCCAAGTAAGGAGACCAAAGGACAGTTCCTCAAGTAAAAAGACCAAAACTGTGTGCAATACTCGAAGTGTAGCCTTGCCAGCACCCTATACAGCTGCAGTATAACCTTCCTTTTTTTAAACTCCCTCCTTTTAGTAATGAAGCACAATATTCCATTTGACTTCTTAATTCCCTGCTGAACCTCCAAACCAACCTTTTGTGATTCATGCACAAAGATGCCTAGGTCTATCTGCACATCAGCATGTTGTAATTTTTCACCGTTTAAATAATAGTCCATTTTGCTGTTATTCCTACCGAAATGGATGACCTCACATTTACCAACAATGTACTCCATCTGGCAGACCCTTGTCTACTCACTTAACCTATTTATATTCCTCTGCAGAATTTCATTTTTCTCCACTCTTTGCTTTCTGTTAGTTAGCCAATCTTCTATCCATACTTATACACTACCTGTAACACTGTGCACCTTTATCTTATGCAGCAGCTTTTTGTGTGGCTCCTTGTCAAGTGCCTTCTGGAAATCCAGATGCACCACATCCACTGGTTCCCTATTGTCGACCACATTTTTAGTGTCCTCAAAGAATTCCAGTAAATTAGTAAAACATGATCTACCTTTCATGAACCCATGCTGTGCCTGCCTATTGGGACAATTTCTATCCAAATGTCTATCTGTTTGTACTTTGATTATAGATTCAAGCACTTTCCCCACTACAGAAGTTAAGCTAACAGGCTTACAGTTAACCAATTTTATGATGTTATAAACTCCTATAAGGTCTCCCCTCAGCCTCCGACATTCTGGGGAAAATAGGCCCAGTCTATTCAGCCTCTACCTTTAGCTCAAGCCCTCCAAACCTGGCAACATCGTTTTAAATTTTTTCTGAACCCTTTCAAGTTTTCCAACATCTTTCCTATGGCAGAGAAATCAGAATTGAATCCAGTATTTCAAAAGTGGCCTAACAAATGTACTTTCAGCCGCAATATGACCTCCCAATTCCTATACTCAAGGCACTGATCAATAAAGGTAAGTACACCAAATACATTTTTAACTACCCAGTCTACCGTGTGGAATTTTGTTTAATGCCTTACTGAAGTCCATATGGACAACATCCCCCACTCTTCATCACTTCTTCAAAAAACTCGATGAAATTAGTGAGATATGATTTCCCACGCACCAAGCCACATTGACTATCCCTAATCAGTCCTTGCCTTTCCAAATACATGTAAATTCTGCCATTTCAGAATCACCTCCAACAACTTACCCACCACTGACATCAGGGCACTGGTTTATAGATTTCTGGCTTTTTCTTACCACCTTTCCTGAATAATAGCATTATGTTAGCCAATCTACAGTCTTCCAACACGTCACCTGTGGCTATCAATAATGCAAATATCTGTGTCAAATGCATTCTCTCTCACTAGTTGCCTGAAGAAGGAATTGAAGCACCAAAAACTTGCAATTTCAAATAAACCTGTTGGACTATAACCCGGTGTTGCATAATTTTTGACTCTGTCCACCCCAGTCCAACACCAGCACCTCCACATCACAAATATCTCATTCCAGGGCCCAACTATTACCTCTCTAGCTTCCAACAAAGTTCTAGGATATACCTGATCAGTTCCCAGTATTTTATCCACCTTTATGCATTTTAAGACACCCAACACCTCCTCCTCTGTAATATGGACACTTTTCAAGATATCAATATTATTTTCCCCAAGTTATCTCCTTCCATATCCTTCTCCACAGTAAACACTGCCTCAGATGATGCTGAATCAGTCCATACCTACACACAATCAGGTTTGGACTGATTAGTAGAATGTAGTATTCACACTACACAAATGCCACAAATCATCTCCAAAAAGAGAGAATAAAAGATACTTTAAAAAGTCAAGAATGTGATGAATATTTTCCATTTGCTTGATGAGTACAACTGCAACAACAGTTCAGCAGTATTCAAGTAACCCATTCGATTGGCACCTCAACCATTAACTTAATTCACTCTGTCCACTACTAATGCACAGCAGAAGCAGTGTACAATTGAAAAGAGGTAATTCAGCAACTCACTACCCTTGCTTTGACCACACCGTGCATAAGATATTTTGATAGTTTGCATATTTAACAGAAGGCCTTTCTTAATCTTTTAATACGTCTTGAACATAGCCTTGTGTTAAAATGTACGAGGTAAAAACAATGACTGCAGATGCTGGAAACCAGATTCTGGATTAGTGGTGCTGGAAGAGCACAGCAGTTCAGGCAGCATCCAAAGTGCAGCAAAATCGACGTTTTGGGCAAAAGCCCTTCATCAGGAATAAAGGCGGTGCACCTGAAGCATGGAGAGATAAGCTAGAGGAGGGTGGGGGTGGGGAGAAAGTAGCATAGAGTACAATGGGTGAGTGGGGATGGGGATGAAGGTGATAGGTCAGGGAGGAGAGGGTGGAGTGGATAGCTGGAAAAGGAGATAGGCAGGTAGGACAAGTCCGGACACGTCGTGGGGACAGTGCTGAGCTGGAAGTTTGGAACTTGGGTGAGGTGGGGGAAGGGGAAATGAGGAAACTGTTGAAGTCCACATTGATGCCCTGGGGTTAAAGTGTTCTGAGACAGAAGTTGAGGCGTTCTTCCTCCAGGCGTCTGGTGGTGAGGGAGCAGCGGTGAAGGAGGCCCAGGACCTCCATGTCCTCGGCAGAGTGGGGGGGGAGTTGAAATGTTGGGCCACGGGACGGTGTGGTTGATTGGTGCGGGTGTCCCGGAGATGTTCCCTAAAGCACTCTGGTAGGAGGCGCCTAGTCTCCCCAATGTCGAGGAGACCGCATCGGGAGTAACGGATACAATAAATGACATTAGTGGATGTGCAGGTAAAACTTTGATGGATGTGGAAGTCTCCTTTAGGGCCTTGGATAGAGGTGAGGAAGGAGGTGTAGGCACAGGTTTTACAGTTCCTGCTGTGGCAGGGGAAGATGCCAGGATGGGAGGGTGGGTTGTCGGGGGGCATGGACCTGACCAGGTAGTCACAGAGGGAACAGTCTTTGTGGAAGACAGAAAGGGGTGGGGAGGGAAATATATCCCTGGTGGTGGGGTCTTTTCGAAGGTGGCAGAAATGTTGGTGGATGATTTGGTTTATGCGAAGGTTTGTAGGGTGGAAGGGGAGCACCAGGGGCGTTCTGTCCTTGTTAAGGTTGGAGGGGTGGGGTCTGAGGGCGGAGGTGTGGGATGTGGACGAGATATGTTGGAGGGCATCTTTAACCAAGTGGGAAGGGAAATTGCGGTCTCTAAAGAAGGAGGTCATCTGGTGTGTTCTGTGGTGGAACTGGTCCTCCTGGGAGCAGATATGGCGGAGGCGGAGGTATTGAGAATGCGGGATGGCATTTTTGCAAGAGGTAGAGTGGGAAGAGGTGTAATCCAGGTAGCTGTGGGAATCGATGGGTTTGTAAAAAATGTCAGTGTCAAGTCGGTCGTCATTAATGGAGATGGAGAGGTCCAGGAAGGGGAGGGAGGTGTCAGAGATGGTCCAGATAAATTTAAGGTCAGGGTGGAATGTGTTGGTGAAGTTAAAATGTACCAGTTGAGAGGTGGACCAATGCCCTGGGCTGGGAACTGGGTAATATTAATATGGGGTTTCAAAGGGAAAAAAAATTCCAACCAACTCACACATGTATGACTATGAGTACCGTCCAGACAGACAGTGCTCTCTGGAGTAATTGTGCATGATGACCTCCTGCCCTATCGAGCTACAGCAGTCACATCATTGTTGGCTGGCATGCATGTGGAAACACACTTTGCACTGCCTGGGAACAAATGCATCTATGTGGTCTTCCACAACCAGGGATTAATAAACCAATTGGATGACTAAATTTAAGGCAATGTCTATATGCCAAGAGACCAGGGTCACATATGTATAAAACTATAGCCCTCAAGGACAATGTTGATGCAGCTAGAAACAGTACTTTTCCAGTCACAAGAAAGCATGCAGAGGAATGTTCCGGGCAATGATCTCACCCCACCCCCATAATGAGCTCTTGTACAAAATATCATGAAACAACTGCTGTTGTTGTTATGTTCTACTGCTCGATGATTTAATAAAGAATTACCATAACGATGGAAATTGTATCCACAAATTTGTTCCATGTCATTAACACCAATGTACTTGAAGGTAGAAGACAGAGGGAGATGTTGGAGCATTGCTTTTCAGACTGGAGGCTGTGAACAGTGGTGGGCTACAAGGATCAGTGCTGGTTCCACTGTTTTTCATCAATTTGTAAAAGTGATTTGGATGTGAACATAAGGTGGTACAGTTAGTAAGTTTGCAGATGACACCAAAATTGGAGGTGTAGTGGAGAGGGAAGAAGGTTACTTCAGAGTACAACAGAATCATAGATCAGATAGACCAATGGGCCAAGGAGTGGCAAATGGAGTTTAATTTAGATAAATGTGAGGTGTAACATTTTGGAAAAGCCAATCAGAGCAGGACTTCTACACTTAATGGTACAGTCCTGTGGAGTGTTGCTGAACAAAGAGACCTTGGAGTTCATAATTCCTTGAAAGTAGAATCGCAGGTAGATAGAACAATGAAGAAGGCATTTGGTATGCTGTCCTTTATTGGTCAGAGCATGGAGTATTGGTGTTGGGAGGTCATGTTGCAGCTGTACAGGACATTGGTAAGGCCACTTTGGGAATATTGTGTGCAATTCTGCTCTCCTTTCTATCAGAAGGATGTCGTGAAACTTGGAAGGGTTCAGAAACCATTTATAACGATGTTGCCAAAATTGAAGGATTTGAGCTACAGGGAGAGACCAAAAAGGCTGTGGCTGTTTTCCCTGCAGTGTCAGAGGCTGAGGGGTGATCTTATTGAGGTTTACAAAATCATGACAGTCATGGATAAGATACATAGACAAGGTTTTTTTGACATAATGTCAGCATGGGTGTAGCTATACCACTGGACAACAACAATTCAAGAAGATCTCTCATTACCTGCTCGAGGGTATTTAAACTTGAGCAAAATGGCCAATGATGCTCACATCCCATGAAAGAAAAAAAAGAATGTTGTAACAGTTCAATTTTCTTCTTCCACCACTATAATGGAATGTAAATTGTTTTGCCCATGTAACACGTTTCCTTGTTCCTTCCAAGTACTTTACTGTGATATCCCTCTGCATTCCTTAAACTACTGTAATTCTGAAAAGATGCACATTAGACTACACATCATATGGTTTGTCCCAGAATCAACCTTCTTCAATGTCTCCACTGTCATCTCAAAGAATGAGTGTCAGACAGTGCTATATGTAAAACCTCACCCGCACTCTATGTACCAAGATGTTTGACAGCTAAAAGGAGAGCCTTAACACCGAATGACTTCAAAATAAATTACAACATAAAAGGAAACCATTCGAGTCAGCAGGTAAATGCAACACCCAGCCTAGAAACAATACCAGCTCCACTCCCTCCCTTAATCCCTGTAGCCATGCAGCTTTAGTTCCTTCATATGCCCATCCAGCTTCCTCTAGAAATAGTTTAATTTTATGCAAATTTGGTCAACTACTTATTTGCTAATCATAAATGAACTTCTGGGTTTTGTATGAATGCACAATGTAAGAGCACATAAATGCAGGCTTGACCCAGTTTACAGTAAATATATGTGGACTGCGAAGCTTTGTTTCAGAGTCATTAAGGTGGCCACACCCTTTAGTTTAGAGACCTTCCGTTCAATTGTTATGACTCTGGAGTGAGGCATTTTCTGGAAATCAAGGCCTAATACTCTGCAAGCCGTACCAAAAGTGTGAATGGCTTAATGAATCATTACTTTTTTTATTACTGTTAACTAGAAACCAATTGACTTTCACCAGGCTTTTCAATAAACTCAAAAGTAGCACATTTATTAAAAGGTAAACTTATTCTTCAAACAACTTGATTATCAGCTAAGCTACTATGTGATTTAAATTGCATCCCTTTAGTCCAAAAGCACAAGCATACACATTATCATTCACAGTCAAGACAAAGACACACACAGCTACATATAACAGTTATGAGTGGATGACTAGGGAAAATCCTGTAGCTCAAGAGTCTAAGCTAAAAGGGTTGAATAAGGTGACTTGTCCACAATTCCTTTAGTTTCTTGTGAATGAGTTCATGTTGCTGTCCTTCATGGAATGTTGGAAAATTTTCAGACGAGACTTTAGATTCAGATAAAAAAACTGTTAGGGTTCCCGATATCTGAAACTACTTCACTGAGATGGGTTCACCAAAAACCACCTCTACACACTCACCCATGATTGACTCAGTCACTTTGCCAATTACCATCTTTGCTCATGACTATCGCTATGCCATCATCAATCATTAACCAGCTTTGCAGCAATCAGTGGCTTGATTCCTTCTGCTAATCATCATTTGTACTTCCTTGTCAATTACCACAACCATTTCACCAGTAATTACCTCTATTATCATCTTGGCAATTACAAATTGTTCTGTCTGCCCAATGTCAATACTAGTCCACCTGGAACTACTACTCTTTGATATGGCTTTTGATAAGGGGTTACTGCAGAAAGTATAGGTTCACTCTGTATGGACCTATCATATTGGCATCAATAGAAGATTGGCTGTCAAGCAGGAAGTAAAAAGACAGCAAATAGGCATCTTTTCAGGTTGGCAAGTTGGAACATATATTGTGATCGTGCTGGGATCTCAACTGTTTGCAATTTGTATGAATGACTGCAAAGACGGGATGGATGATCTGATTGCCAAATTAGATGATGACACAAGATAAATATTTGTGAAGAGGACATAAGGAGACTACAAAAAGACATAAATAGGTTAAGAGGGTGGAAGAAAATGTGACAAATGAAGTGCATTGTGGAAAAATCTGAAATTATACATTTTGGTATGGATGAATAAGAAAAACAGATAAAATATAAATTATGAGTTTGCAGAGTTTCAAAATGCGAAAGGAATTGGGTGTCCTAGTGCATGAATCACAAAAAATCAACAAGTAATTTGGAAAACTAATATAATGTTAACATTTATCATGAAATGAATTGAACACAAAAATAGTAAAGTTTGACTCTAGTTTTGCAGGTCACTGGCATAATATATCCATAGTACAATGCACTGTAGTGGTCACCTTATTCAAGTAAGGATGTGAATACATTGGAAGAAGTTCAAAAATAGTTTACTGGAATAAAGTCTGGAATGAGGAGGTTGTCTTATGAGGAGAGGTTGAATATACCTGGCTTGTTTTCTTGGATTGTATTCTTCCAATGGAAGAGTAAAAGGCAACTTTATTGAAACTATATGGTATACAGATATATATGGTGAATTCTGAAAAGATATTTACCTTTGTATGAGAGATCAAATTTCAAGAACAGAGTTTATTCCTATTTAAGATGGAAACAAGGGATAGTGAGCATTCAGAACTCTCTTCTTGATCTCCTGGATTTGTCGGTGCCAATGCCACATTTAAAACGTATTTGTGCACCAGGTCAAGCAATAATAGCCCAAAACTGTTCTGTATGGATCTTGTGATGTCCCTGAAGATAACAGACAGAAGCGAGTCAGTTCCACACTTTGCTGGCAAAGGAGCTGGAGGTCCTAATGGAAAGGAGTGCCATTTTCTTCCCTCAGGACGAACGAAGGATATCATCCCCCAAAAACCTGCCAGTCTGGCTCAAGGTTGCCATCAGGATTAGTGCTCTGTTGACTATCCAGAAAAACATCTAACAACGCCACAAAAAAGGCCAATGACCTTCGCTGCTGTAGAATGGTGAATGCCACCATTTTCATATTGCTACCTTACTCTCACTCAATCTCTAATACTGCACCCAAAGACTCATGATTTTCCACGCCCACTATTACATGTTATTGCTGCCTGACACACTCATCACCTTTCCCAACCTGTACCACTACCACTTTCATTCCAGGAGAAAACAGCTCATAATAAGACAACAGCTCCACACCTTTATATGTCAAGATTACTGAGCCTGACTGTCCTAAATGGCCAACTACTCATGCCCAAGCCTCTTGGATTGATATTGTAGCAGGGTCTTGATTTACTGTGCTAGAACTCTCTAACCATAGAAGTTTATAAAATCATGAGAGGCATGGATAGGGTAAACAGTCAAGGCCTTTTCCCTGGAGTGGGGGAGTCCAAAACTAGAGGGCATACATTTAACATGAGAAGGGAAAGATTTAAAAGAGACCTATGGGGCAACTTTTTCACACAGAGTGTGGTGGAGTCTAGTACAATTACAACATTAGAAAGACATCTGAATAGGTATATGAATAGGATTTACGGAGATACGGGGGCATAGATTAGAGTGGTACTGGAAAAGCATAGCAGGTCAGGCAACATCTGAGGAGCAGGAAAGTCAACGTTTCGGCAAAAGCCCTTCATCATGAATTCTCCTCGGATGCTGCCTGACCTGCTGTGCTTTTCCAGCACTACTCTAATCTAGACTCTTATTTCCAGCATATGCTGTCCTCACTTTTGCCTTAGGGAGATATGGGCCAAATACTGGTAAATGGGACTGGATTTATTTAGGATATCTGGTTGGCATGGACGAGTTGGCCCAAAGGGTCTGTTTCCATGCTGTATGTCTCCATGACTCTATGATGAATGTTTTGCTTAATCTGACTGAGAAGTATTCTCATTGATTTTGTGATGTGGCCATTTGGTTGAAGCACGTACAGAAAGTTTGCCATGTAAGCAGCTGGTAAATGCTGTAAATATGAGATTGGCATAATAGGGGCTGATGAATGCTTGCAGCCATGATGAGCTTTTTGTCTGTGCTAAAAGATAAGACAAGACAAATATATTGTGAACCTTTAAGCTCTAGCTGAGTGAAGGCAAGGACAGTGATGTGTGAGCCTCAAAGCAAAGGCAGAGTTAGTAGTTGCTGAGAGACCAAGCGAAGAACTCTGGTCAAAATAATCCCTGTAGCATAATTACAATAAAAGGTACCAGTGAGGGTAGGACTTTGAAGAGCAGCACCAATGCCAACCTCTGTGGACGGAAGGGTGAGTGGGTGTAAGCAATCACTGGTCATGGAGAATACATTGAGACTGACATCAAATGTGGAACCTGAAAAGCAAATGGCAAGCTGGATTCACCAGGTATCTGTGCTGACTTTTACCATCTAGTTTTTATCAGTTGTGTGAGAGAATGAGAAAATGCTTGTCAATGATGAGAGATTGGGTAATAATGACATGCTAATTGGCTCACCACTACTGACTAATGAGACCCTTATTTCACCTTTCAAAGCTTGTTTGGAGTATTAGACTTTTTCACTCAACACAAGAGTGAATGGGCAGAGGTGGCAGTCAGTGGAGTGGTATGCTCCATCTGACAGATTTGGGAGATTAGGAAGCAGTCGAGTGTTCCTGGCAACTATGTCTGCAGGTGGTGTGTCTGGCTGCAGCTCCTCTCAGACTATATGGATCAACTGGAGTGGCAGTTGGACACACTCAGGAGCATAAAGGAGACAGAGAGTGTAATAGATAGCAGCTTTAGATAGGTGGTCACACTACAGGTTCAGTCAGATAGATGGTGACCACTAGGAGAAGTAGGAAGATAATCTTAGAGTCTCCTGTGGCTGTCCCCCATCAAACAAATTAGAGCATCTTGGATACCATTGGGGAGAAAGCCTGTGAGGTACTGTTGGGGAAATAGCAACAGCAGTCAGGTCAGTGGCACCTAGTTTTGCTATAAAGCAGTGAACGGCAAAGTTCAAGTGAGCAATTGTGATAGGGTTCTGCAACTGTGAGAGAAACTCCAGGATGGTGTATTGCCTTACTGGTGCTAGGGTCAAGGACATCTTGGAGCAGTTACAGAAGTTTCTCAAAGGGCAGTATGAGCAGCCAAAGGTTGATGTACACATTGGTAAAAAGGATGAGGTCATGCAGAGTGAATATAGAGTCTTAAGCAGGACATTAAAAAGCAGGATCTCAAGGATGGTAATCTCTGGATTACTGCCAATGTCATGTGCTAGTGAGAGGAGGAATAGGAGGGTAGGGCTTGGAGAAAATGAGGATTGCAGTTGCTGGAGATCAGAGTTGAGAGTGTGGTGCTGGAAAAGCACAACAGGTCAGGCAGCATCCGAGGAGCAGGAGAATTGATGTTTGAGAGCCAAGGGGGTAGCTTTTTTGGGAGGAGCGCAGCCAGGAACTGAGGGAGAGAGGTAGCTGAGAGTGCGATAGTTAGATAGGAGTGGAGGTATTGGTGATAGGTCAGAGAGAAGGGTAGAGCATATCGGTGGGAAGGAAGATGGACAGGTAGGACATGAGGGCGGTGCCAAGTTGGAAGGTTGGAGCTGGGATAAAGTGGGGCGGAGGGGAACTAAGGAAACCAGTGAAGTCCACAATGATGCCATGTGATTGGAGAGTCCCAAGGTGGAAGATGAGGTATTCTTCCTCCAGGTGTCAGGTGGTTAGGGTGTGGTGATGGAGGAGGTCCAGGACCTGCATGTCCATGGCAGAACAGGAGGGGGA
The DNA here is from genome assembly GCF_020745735.1 of Hemiscyllium ocellatum. Lineage (NCBI taxonomy): Eukaryota > Metazoa > Chordata > Chondrichthyes > Orectolobiformes > Hemiscylliidae > Hemiscyllium > Hemiscyllium ocellatum. The sequence goes on from NC_083402.1 coordinate 109,573,756, forward strand.
GTTGAAGTGTTCGGCCATGGGTGGTGGGGTTGGTTGGTGCAGTGGAACTGGTCCACTTGGGAGCAGATGCGGCAGAGGCAGAGAAATTGGAATAAGGTATAGTGTTTTTACAGAAGGCAGGGTGGGAGGAGGGTAGATTAATGCGTGACTGAGTAGCTGATACTGGGGGCAAGGATTCAGACGTTTGGATCATTGGGATCTCTTCTGGAGCAGAGGTGATCTGTACAAGAGGGATGGGTTGTACCTGAACTGGAGGGGAAACAATATCCTAGTAGGGAAATTTATTGGAGCTATTCAAAAGAAGGTAAACTAATCTGGCAGGGAAGTGGTACCCTAAACAATAGTGAAACGAAAGAGAAGGTTGACGCTAATACAGAAGTTAAAGAGAGCAAGTTAAATAGACAAAGTAGCCAAGAGCACAACAGGGAATGAGGGACGACTGATGAATTAAACTACCTATTCAATGTAAGAGATTTCAATATAAGAGATCTGATAGGTAAGGCAGATGAATTCAGGCATGGATATGTATACATTTGGGATATTATAATTGATACAGAAATTAGCTGAGATGGAGACAAGACTGACAAATGCTATAGGAAGGATAAAAAGGGATGCAAAAGAGGAGTAATAGAGTCATAGAATCATACAACAAGGTAACAGGCCCATCAGCCCAGCTTGTCCATACCAACCAGGTTTCCGAAATTGAACTCATCTGATTTTCCTGAGTTTGACTCATTTCCCTCTAAACCTTTCCTGTCCATGTATCTATCTGTCCAAATTTCTTTTAAACTTTATAATTGTACCCGCCTGTACCACTCCCTGTGGCAGCTCATTTCGTATACAATAACACCTCGACATACGAACGACCCTGTTCAAGAACAAATCAGTTTACAAACAGGATAGTACGTAAAATTTTGCTTCAAGGTACGAACGAAGGTATGAACGCAAAAAGCGTTTCATTGTCATTGTTCTGCTTTGCTACACGCACTTTGAATATCCAAAAATGGGAAAATTGATTCAGTTCGCTAATTTTTCAGTTCACGAACCGGGTCCCAGAACGGATTAAGTTCATAAGTCGAGGCGCTACTGTATGTGCCACCCACTGTGTCAATATGTTGCCCCTAGTTCCCCTTCAAACCTTTCCTCTCTCGCCCTAAACCTATGCACTCCCCTACCCTGGGGAAAAGACCTTGATCTTGTTCACCTTATTTATAACACTCTCAAATTTATAAACCTCTAAGATCACCTCTCGGCTCCCTACACTCCGAGGTAAACAGTCCTTGGAAATCTAGCCTCTCCTTATAACCTCAAACCTTCTAGTTTCAGTAACATCCTTATAGATCTGTTTTGCACCCTTTCTGGTTTGATAACATTCTTGCTACAGCATGGCTGTTAGAATTGTATGCAGTGTTCCAAATGTGGCCTTACCAATTGTTATGAACCAGGCCAGACACCCTCAAAACATTTCAAGAAGGTAGCTGAGACTGTAACTTTGCTAGTTGTTTTAAGCAGGTGTAGAGTGAATATTCCAGGAGTGATGCAACTAGCCCAAACACTCCATTTTAAACAAAACAGATTTATTTTACACACGAACAAAAGAAAACTGAATTTAGAATAACATAACTATTTGAAAACCCAACTGACACTATCGCAACTTTATGATACTGTTCCAAATACTTGTAACATCCCCATAATCACCCCCTTGGCAAAAAAGGGTGAAGGAAGCCCACAATCAGTATTTGCTTTGTGAGGTGAGAAATATTGGAGTTCAATGAGACCAAAAACTAGCTTTAGCTTAATGGATGTAAATGTCTGCAAAAGAGCTGGAATTGTGCACATCAATCAATGTTGAGTTCAGCCTGAAGCTGGATGTTCATAACCAAAGAACTGGAATTTTTGTAAAGGAGACTTGGCTTAAGTGAGGAGAAAGTGAGGACAGCAGATGCTGGAGATCAGAGTCGAGACTGTGGTTCTAGAAAAGCACAACAGGTCAAGCAGCATCCATGGAGCATGGCATAAACCCTGCCCAAAATGGCTGATGTGAGAATTGATTACCTACAATGTCACCACCATTTGGAAGCTGATTGAGAACTCTGTGGGATCTGTCATAAATGTGCCATTCCCATCCAAGATCAAAACACCATTCAATTTGCAGGTGAGTTATAAACCTTGAAAGAATAAGCTGTGTAATGGAAACTTTAAGATTAAACCAAATTGGTATGATTGACTTTTTTTTTAAAAAGCCTGGCATTTTCTCAAAATGTTTTCCTGTGAAGAACAGAAAGTAATCTGTTCTCTTTTTCATTGTAGTCTGCTCCAATGTCTTCTCTGATGCTTGATTTTTTTCATTTCACTATTCATTTATCTCCCCATTTTTAATTTTTTTTGTAAGAAATGAAGTTACTTAATGTAACTGTATACTATAGTCAACAACAGAATATTCTAGAAATAAATCAAATGCTAGTATGAACTAATAGAAATCACTCGGGATCATACAAAGATATTTCAGGAGTTACCAAAACTGCATCCATTGGTTCACCCATAAGTGATCCATATAAAGCTGTTTGATATCAGTTACAGACTACATCTAGTTAGAGTAAACATTAATCAAAGAAAGAGTTGTAGTTACATTTGGTTAGGACATTATGGATTTGAGATTTTGAAGAAATTTCCGAGTCAACAGAAAAAGGGACAAAAGTTAATAAGAAACGATGATAATGAATTACAGTTAAGGGGACAAACTGCTATAAAGAGTGAAGGATCAGATGAACGTAACAGTCAGAAACTGAAGCAACAAAAAGATCCTCAGCATTGGGAATTGAAATGAAGAGTCTTGCAGTCATCCTGGTGGCTGGGCTATTGCTGCCCTTCAATGCAGATTCTATGAATGCTAATAGTGGAGACAAGAAAGCTTGTGGCACAGAATTGATTAAAAAATTGGGAACGATGTGTGATCGTTTGTCCTTGACCTGGAGAAGTCTCCTTAACCATCAATATTGTGAGTATTGAATTTTATTTCTCATGACTAGAGTTAAGGAACAAGCTAAGAAATTATGTGCTTGGCTGTCACTCTCTGTGAAATGTGATGTAAATTTATTTATCACTGCACCAGGAATGCAGTGACTATATTAACTTAATTATCATTTTTTTTAAAATCTGCATTTAGACATATAGAGGTTGGCACAAGAATATCTACTGAAGGCAATGGAAGGTGAAATGTTACACCTAAGCATAGGGTAATTAACGTCCCAATGGAAGGGTTGGTAGATCTAAGATTAAATGCCATAGAGCAGAAGATTCCAGGTTCAATATTGTGTAAGTGCTGAGTTAGTTGATCTCAGCTAGTTAGTGAGGTATGATTGACCTCAGTAACCTTGTAAAGGGAGGGAAATAAATCAATAAGTTTCGGTCCCTGACCATTGGCCAATGACTCCTGTTGGTATTGGCCTTGTGCATGTCTCAAATCAGGAGATGTCTTGGGTGATTTTCTTTGTATCCACCTCAGTTCCTGCCACTCCCAAAGCTGCCAACTAACGACACAGGAGACCACAATGGAGATGAGGGCCTTGTACTGAATGCTTTTCCCTCTGATGTTTCCAGGCTCTTGTCTCAACATTGTGGTGATGAGGAGGCAAACACCTTTGTAATTTTTACTTACTCTGCAACATTCCACCTTGCTCATAGTCTTTCCTCAATCTCAGACCTTGTGGATTCTGCTGTAAAACTCAGCTGACTTGACGGCCTTTGTCATTTCCATGCTCCCCAACAAGCATTTCAAAAATATAATAAAGCCTGACTGTTATCTGTCAATCAGCGTGAATGGATGTTAAATGTTCTGATGAATGCAAAACAAAAACCTTCAAAAAACTGTGGCTGCTTTCAGAATATTATGCCACTGAATAACTATCAAACATTTCTTGCAGCATAATTTGAAAATGTATTTGTCCACATTAACAGGATGTTACCATTGTTTCTTTCTCAACAGGCAAACAGTTCACTTTGATTACCCTAAATAATAATCACTTAGACTTACTACTACAGAAAAAAGTTGCATTATATGATTAACCAGTGGCCGTTAATTGAAATGCAATCATGTAATGACTTGTGCACACAGCCTATGCTTTGTCTATGCTTTTCATTGACTGCATCCCCTGTGGGTCAAACTCATTTTTTGCTTAAAGCTAGTCTAACGTTTTTAAAGGGGAGAAATATGGAGCATGTTGGCTGTATCAGGAAGTTGTAATTGATCTGTTCTCTGTTCAGTAATAAACATGAATTACAGTGAAGATTTTTTAACAGACCAATGAAAGTCTGCAAGGTTGGAAAGGTGCACCAGATCTGTAGGGAATCAGGAGTCCTTCCAGAGATTTGATAGAAAGAGAAGTGGGATAACGTAGCCATTGAGATCAATATCAGAAGTAGGAGGTGGTGACATAGCGATAATGGGACTGGACTAGTAATTCAGAGACTTAAGCTAATTCTGTAGGTACAGATCTGTGATATCTGGTAGAATTTAAATTGAATGAATAAATCAGGAATTAAAATATATTTTCAGTAATTTTCTTTTTTAAAAATCCATTTGATTCACAAATCTGTCACCCTCACTCAGTCTGGCCCACATGTGACTCCAGATCCATAGGTGGGCCACAATTATCCTATTGCCTCAGTGTGCAGAAAATATGGAAGAAGGAGGCTAGAGAAAGAGCAGGACAGGTGGATAGTCTTAGTGAAATACACATGGCTTGGCTAAAGTAGGGTGGAATATGAAGTTTGTTGGGTTGACAGAATGGGCACCTAGAAAGGTGAAGGTGATATTGGGTATCTCAGTGGCACATTAACACTGAGACTGAGAGTCACTTGCTGTAATTCCAATTTTAAAATACATGGATAGTGCTCAATGTTGAGGAGAATGGCTGTGAAGGAACTCACAACAGGTAAGAAAGGGATGTGACTTGTGAGGGAGGGAGATTTATCTGCAACTTGTCACTGAGTATTCACATGGCAGCAACGTCATCTTGCAACGCATGTTATCTTGGCAGCACAGGGTTACAGGGTCACTACTCTCTGACCATCTTGCAGCATTGCTTGTCTCGGTTGAACATACCTAGCACCATCACCGCTGAAAAACTCCCTCAGACACACATAGCCATTTAAACAATAGACAATTATTAGAGTTCCGTACTTAAACTGTCAGAGTGAGTCAATGGCGTACACAATCATTGATGTCCTGCTCCAACTTAATATGTTTGACATTTGTCATATGCAGTTGACTCAGTGCTGGGGAAGAAATTGGAAGTGATTCTTGTCATAAGGCATTAAACAGCAAAAAAAATGCAATATTTCCAGTGATTTGTTTTTGCATCACTGATAATGACATCACATAATATTCTTGCTACTACCGAGTTGTTTTACACTGGTCTTGGTGCTGATATATTGCCAATTTCAAATGCCACAAGATACAGTGACACTCAACTCAATGCTTATCATCTTTTTTCTCTTCTTTTTAGACAGTTCCTTGAGTGCAAGGACAGCTTTCTTCCCCTCTGGAGCTGTGGATGCTGACGTGTTGAAACAATCCAGTGCTGGATTCTCAAGTGGGGCAGGTAGTATTTGAAAAGGCGGGTGGGTCAGTTGTTTGGGTCTCCACCTGGACCTGTTGAAGATACTTGCAATGGTCGATACCTTTGCAGGTGCTTCTACTAAAGTTTGGGTAATTTAAGGCAAGAATTTTCAATGAATCAATGAGGATGTTGCACCTTTTCAGGGAGGTTTTAAGGGCAACTTTTGCATTTTGTCTGCTTTCACGATAACTCCTTGCAGTGACAAAGCTTGACAAAGTAGAGAGCTCATTTTTGAAAGCCATTAGGCATGTGGACAATGTAGCTGATTGACAATAATCAGTACCTTGACACTTGGCACGATAGCAGGGTAGCAGACATCTATCTTGCTAATGGATGTGCAAGGTTTTGTAAGGCATCTCTGCTGATATGTATCTTGAGGTTTGAGCTGGCTGTTATACATCATCTGTGTTTCTGAACTAAAAATAGAGTGTATATTTTCTCACTACTGCATTTTAACCCAGAAGACATAGCAACAGAAGTTGGACAGTTGGCTCATCGAGTCCACTCCACCATTCAATGAGATGATGGCTGATTTGATAACCCTCAACTCCCTTTTCACATCAATTCAAGCATGGACACCATAGAGAACTAATGATTTGGAGCAAAGTACGTAGTTCTTCATAATTTAATAAGGGAAAGGAAAGATACTTATGAAAGAAAGATCATTTTTCAGCCAAAGATTTCCAAAACTGATGAGTCCAATGCATTTGTTCTGTAACTCCAATGTCACATACAAAAAAGACAATTTTACATGAACATTACACCTGCATCGAAGGTAGTGCAAATTGATGTGTGATCACAATCCATTTAATATTATGGGGAAGCAATTGATTATTGCCAAACAGGATGGGTTCTCAGATCTGCAGAACATACATGGTTACCATGCAACAGTATATGGTTAAACCCAATAGCCAAGCAGGCAACAAAATTTATGAATGCCACTATTACTTATGTTTGAGGGAAAAAGAAGTTGAAAATTCCAAGTCCAGGAAAGCTGATTTTGTTGATATTTGAAATATACAGGGATAAAGAGTGAAGGAGAGAGCTGTCACAAGGCCATAGATATTTTGTTAGTGTAGGGTTTGGTCTCCAGCAAAACAAGCTTTACATCGACGCAGTATTCTCAAACTACTGCTGGTTGGTTGTAATTGATTTTGAGTCAGTAACAGGGCAGATTTATCCTTTTACAAGGGATCCCAATGGCAAAATTAGTCAATGACATTTCTTGCACATGCTCTGGTGCTTTGTTGTAGAGGTAAATGCCAGAAGACTCATATACCAGTCCGCTTAAAATCTTAGCTGAAACTCTGGATCTCTTCTTCATGATATTCATCATTTAAAAGGAATGCAGAAAGAGGGCTTGGAAAAAGTCAATTTCAAGTAAGAAAGGGAAACAAAATATGTAACTAGGTCAGTATTGTGGGTCTTGAGTCGCAAATAGGCTAGCCCAAGGGGAAGGAAGGCAGGCTTTCCCCCCTGCCACGAGCCATTTGTGAACCAGATATGATTTTATGGCAATTCAGCAATTTTATGGTCATTCTTAATGAAAGTAATGTATTAAATTGAGTGAGATTTTAATTAATTTCTCTTAAGATTTCATGCAGGCCTCTGATTATTCATCTGTTAACATTGCCACAATATCCCCTTGCAGGACAAAACAAAAGCAGATGGTCTGTAAGATTATAATAGTTTCCCATCAGAATCAGGATTAAATAACTTCTGATTGATAGTAGAAGCAGTGGTGTAGCAGTAATAGCACTACAGTAATCCAGAATTCTGGTTAATGTTCTGTAGCAATGTGCAATTAGGGCATAGGTAAAATAACATACTCTAGTCAGTTTTCTAAGACTAAACATTTCATCAAAAAATAGGCATTTCATTTTTACACATACAATGGTTGGGGGGCTAAAATCCACATTCTCCTTCACTTCATGTTACCATGTTAGAGATCGTGCTCACCAATGTCATCCCCAAAAGGTAGAACTAAAAGAGCCAAATGTATTTTGACATTAACTATTGAGCTGGTCAGACATGAGGAAATGAACAGCTGTTTTCAATGCTCTGCTGTTCCACAATTCTATTCATAGCTGTGTCATAGCAAGTTGGACCTCAGTGGCAAGCATGAGGCAAATATAATAAGTTTGGATTTTTTTAGCAAAAAAACAAGGGTCAAGTCATACATAAGATTTTTGAAAAATGAATGATTTTTGGTCAAATTTCAGAGATCGGCTGTTACACAAAATTTACCACTTTCCAAATATATACAGTCAAATCAGACTTTATAATCAGACTTTATAAATGAAGTTATATTTCTGATCCAGATTCCAGCCAGACCTCAGATGTTGATAATCATTCCACGGAGATGAAAATGAAGAAAGTTCAGAAATTGCACGATAAAGCCAGAAACGAACAACATTCGTGTACTAAGCATCAACTGTTTAGCAGTGAACACAGCCGGATAAAGCAAATACCAAAAACTGTTCACAAAGTTGGCTCTGAAAAAGGGAGAGGTGGCATGATGGCTACTGTACCAAGAAGGTTCATCCGTCCAAGCTTGACGATAAAACAAATTGCAGTGATTCACAAATGTTGTAGCATGCCCTGTAGCATTAGGGATCTCTCAAGTTTCTGCTGAAGGTAAAATGACACCAACTGTATATCTGCAATAGAAGTTATATATTATAGGTCAAAGACTGTATGCAGTTATTCAGAGTCAGTCAGATTTAATAACAGAGAAATAAATTTCATGACTCTGTATTCCTGACAAAAACCTTTAATCTGTCAAGATTTTGGGAATCAGACTGCAAAGGTCAGCAGATCCAGCAGGATGACCTCTGTCCCCAGTTTCCACAAATTCTGGAAAAAGTTCTGTGCTGAGTGCGAAATTTCATCAATATTATACTTTAGTTCACATAGAAACATATACATCTGGTCACTGTTAAAGACATGTAGCCATACTGAAATTTTAAAAATATAAAAATAATGCATCATTAATTGTTTCCGTGTATTTTGTTTGTCTTATCAAAATTATTTGTATCAACAATCCACTACAATCAATAAGCAAGGTCACAGTCTGCTTCTTACATAGTCTGCACACCAGCATTTCTGATATTCCCTGAGCAAAAAATCTGAAATATCTGCTATGACAATCAAAATTCATATATCACTCTTAAATTAGAACAAAAATGCTCAACACCCTTTATGGAACTGTGAACAGACAAAAATAAGCATTCATAAAGGCATTAGGAGTTTATATTAAGAAATGAAATGAAATGAAATGTTAATGAAATACTGGATCAAAGTTTCACATTTAAAGCATGTTAAAGCAGAGAAACAGACGCAACTTGAAGGACATTTTGGGGAATCGTGCCTGTGAGGGATATGGTTCCATAAGATCCACCTGGTTTCAATTACTATCGTGCCAAATAAGCAGCATGTTGTGCCTTCAGTGGGAGATGTAAAGAGAGTTAAGCATGTGCAAAGGGTGTAATGTAATACATACAGTATTAGATCCTCTCTCACCATCTTTTATATAAGGATATGTTCAATAAAGCCAGGTGTAATTCATTCCTGAGAGTGTAGATATGATCTTACAACAGTATGTTTCAAGGGAGAAAAATGCACAATAATTCAAGGCCGGAGGCATGATCAAAGGATTATGATGACGTGCTGACAAAGGGGCAAAGGTAGTCAGCTGCTAGTAGGTTAAATTTTTGATGAGGATGTTGGAATTTGAAGTTCAACTCTGGGATGAAGAGCACATTGGTGTTGTGAACATTCGTATTCAGGTGATACAGAATCATTTGGAAAGGTGTAGAGCCTCTGACAAGGGATAAAGACAATGGCTTCCACTTTACTAATAATACTTAACTGGATGAACCTGTAGCTCATTCAAGGCTGGTGATGAGACAAGGAGACTGCATTCTCAAATAAATATACAGATATGGTGACAAAGTGGAATATGGTCATAGAGTCACAGAGGTTTACTGCATAAAAACAAGACCTTCAGCCCAACTTGTATATGCTGCTCAGTTTTCATAATTAAACTAGTCCCATTTGCCTCTGTTTGGTCCAAATCTCTCCATACCTATCCCATCTATATACCTGTCCAAATGTTTCTTAAATGACAAAATTGTACCTGCTTCCACCACTATCTCTGGCAGCCCATTCCAGACACTCACTACCCTCCATGTGGAAAAACAGCCACTCTAGATTCTTTTGTATCTCTCCCCTCTCACCTTAAACTCATGATCTCTAATTTTAGACTCCCTAGACATGAGTAAAAGCTGCTGGCTATCTCCCTTTTCTATGTCTCTCATGACTTTATAGATTCTATAAGGTCACCCTTCTGTCCCGTTCAATCCAGAGAAAGACGCCCCAGCCTATCCAATCTGTCCTTTTCACTCAGACCTTCCAGTCCAGGTAGCATCCTCGAAAATCTTTTCTGGACTCTTTCTAGTTTAATAACATCCTTTCTACATTAGGATAACTAGAACTATATGCAATCTCCTAATGTGGCCTTACCAACTGTTTGTGCAGCTACAACAAAATGTCCCAGCTCCTATGCTCAATGCTCAAACATGCCAAAAACCTTCTTCACCACCCATGTTACCTGTGACTCCACTTTCAAGCGGCTATAAACCTGTAACCCTAGATCTCTATGTTCTATCACATTCCCCGGGGCTCTACCACTGACTGTATAAGTCTTGCCCTGGTTTGACCAACAAAATGCAACACCTTGCATGTTTCTAAATTAGCTCCATCTGCCATTCCTCAGTGATGGGCCAGTTGATCAAGGTCTCGCTGTATTCCCAGATAACCTTCTTCACTGTCATCTATACTACCAATATTGGCGTCATCCACAAACTTACTAACCATATCTCTTAATTTTTTTATCCAAATCATCTTTATAAATGATGAATAACAATGGACCCAACACCGATCCCTGTGGCACACGACTGTCACAAGTCTGAAAAACAACCCTCTATCTCCTCCCTTTGTCTTTTACCTTCAAGCTAATATTTTACCAAATTGGCTAGATCTCTCTGGATTACTGGATCCTCAGTGCACTGGGGCAGTTGATCAAGATAATGTGTGGACAATGCAAGTTTAACATGATCCTGTCAAAACGAGCAACAGATAGCAGAGGATAAGGAGGAAGCTAAGGGGTGATGCCTGAAAATAAACAGAACATAAAAAGAAACTGAAGCAAGATGAGGTTCCATATAAGGGTCAGAGATGTTTTAGTTTGATAGCAAAGAAATGGGGCTGACCAGTAAAAGCACCTAAAATGAGTTAATTTTCAGAGCCAGAGATGTCAATAAGTTCCTCAAATGCTAGCGCTGATAGTAGATTATGGAAACAGATGGCAGTGGGTAAGTGATATTTTAACTGTCCAAAATGATTGCATCATGAGTGTCACTGGACGGTCCAGCAGTTGGCGCCCATTCCTAATTGTCTTGGAGAAGGTGCTGGTGTGCTGCTGAAGTCCATATCATGCAGATATACACAGCATTGTTAGGATAGCAATTCCAGGACTGTGACCCAGCCTCAATGAGGAAACAGTGATATCGTTGCAAGTCAGGTGACCTCTGGCTTGACAGGGAAATTTTTAGGTGTTTTAAAGCTTTTTTAACATTGTTGGAGCCACACTTATCCAGAAAAATGGAGACCCAATGCCTCCTGACTAACATTGGGTTTTTCTGTGCTAATTGCTACAGGCTAATTTTAAAGAGTGCAGCAGCACAGTAAAGTGAAAGTAAGCAAACCTTTGAGACACAGCAGGTTTCCTGTAATAGCATGAACCTCAATATTTGAAACCATAAATTCTCACCAAAATAATCAACTATAAAGTTTGCCAGACTCTTGTTATTCTTTTTTAATGATTGCAGTAGGAGATTCCTTTAACGGATAGTCAAAATTGCTGCTTCCCAAATTCTACCACCTACATTTCTTGGTCAAGGCCAGGAACTAATGGGAACCCAATGTGAGAAGAGGGAACTTGCACCGGTATTTTGACCAACATCATCTGGACCTAGTTGATATGTATTTATGAAATTCCCTGTCGAAGTTTGATGTGAAGACCAAGAATTTAGTTCAACATCAATCTGAAAATCAGAAAATATGAGAACCCAGCGGTAGACTGTGACTTCAATCAATTCTTTGTGTAGACAACTGTACCATTTAGGCACAATAAAAGAAGTAGGAACAGGAAAAGTATCCTTTGATATATCAGCAGATATGTATCATTAAAGAAGGATAAGTAACGTCTCTTACATCATTATTAAGGTATTTTCCATACATCAGTTCAGGAGAAAAATATAAAGCTTTGTAGAAACATGAAGACATCCAGAAGCCAGTTGTCTGAACTCAGATGTTAACATCTGCTGCAGTTGTTTTTAGACTGTAATATGGGTTCAATTTCTGTGGAGTTGCCCTGACCTTATGGGACAAGCTCACAGACAAATGGGTAGATGTGTCAGGATTGCTGATCAAACATTGGTCACCCTGTAAATATTGTCTAAGCAGGCAGAAGCTGATGGACAGCAGCCCAGAAAATGGTTGTAAATGGTTGGAATAGCCCTCAACCTGCCCTGCATGTGTCATCAATTTATCTATCCAGTTTCTAGTTCACTATCAGCAATTTGCATCACCCACATGGCCTGCACTGGCTGTAGATTTTGATTCCATCACTACGGAGGTAACATCCCAGAAATAACCACAAATCAGGACACGAAAGGGAGTGAGGAACTCAAAAATAATTACAATCACCAGAGAAGTGGTTGTGAGAAAATTGTTGAAGCAGCAGGCTGGAAACTCCCTCCACCATGGTGAATTTTGACCTATTGGTCTTAAGAGATGTGGCTGGTGAGACAGTTAATATGTCGGGCTTACTTTTCCAACATAACCTTGCTTTGGGTAAGAATCCATGAGATTGAAAAATAGTAAAGATAACTTCTTCTTTCAAAAAGGGAGACAGAAAGCATCAAATTACAGACCAGGCAATTTAACATGTGTCACTGGGAAGTTGTTAGAACTTATTTGAGAGATGTTATAGCAAACTACTTCAAGAAGTTCAATTAGATAAAGTCAATGTGGTTTTGTTAAAGAGACAAATGTAGTGGAGTACTTTACAGAAGTAACATATACTAGGAATAAAGAACTGATAGATTTCCAGAAAGCATTTGATAAGATGATAAGGGTTATTGTGAAAAATAAGAGCTCATCGTGTAAGGAAGTGGTAACATATTGGCATGAACAAAAAAATTGGCTGGCTAGCAAGAATCAAAGAGTAGACATAAATGGGTCTTTTTCAGGTTAACAAAATGGTAATGAGAAGTGTGTTACAGGAATCAGTGCTTACAATATATAAGTGACTTTGTGAAAGGATAGAAGGCATTTTTGCCAAATTTGCTAATGGTATGAAAATAAGTTGGAACATAAATTTCAATGATGACATAAGGGGACTACAAAGGGATATAGATAGGTTAAGTGAGTGAGCAAAGTCCTGGAAAATGGAGTAAAATATGGGAAAGTGAGAAATTGTCCATTTTGGCAGGAAATCTTTTAAAAAGCGTATTTCCTAAGGTGACTTAATTGAGACATATAAGATAATCAGAGGGCTGGATCGGGTCGAGAGTGAGAGCCTTTTTGCAGAGCTCTAAGCTGCAAAGGGATCTAGGTGACACCGTGCGTGAATTTCAGAAAGTTAGAATGCATTCACAGTAAATAATTAACAAAGCTAATAGAATGGTATTGGATTTAGACAAATACATAGATAGAAAAGGATTAGCAGGAAATGCACCAAGAGTGGGGAAGTGGAGTTAGCATGGACAGACATGAACCAGTTTGGCCAAAGGGCCTGTCTTGGAACTGTTGGAGTCTATGACTCTATGATTCTATAATTAAATGTGTCACAAAGATGGTCCCTTTTTTTCTAAAAGCTGTTCCTTTTCTCAAGGATACTGTGTCCTTGGCTTTGTTCAGAGGGGTCGTAAACTGGTCCTGGTTCAGATTAGACTAGTTTGGTACAGAGATTAAAGGGCATTGAGAGGCCTTTTTGTTTATATGTAAACAAATGAGACTTCAGGCCAAAGTGGTCATGTTTTAGAAGTGACCTGTGTAGTGAATGGAGAGTGGTCAGCTCTCTAGATAAGCAGTTTAGTCCAGAACTAGTTAGGAGGTCAGTTGTATGGAAACAGTTCTCTCCCTCTCTCTGCCCTTCTAACTTCAACCTATAAGCATCTGTTCCTTTCTTTTAATTGTGTTTTAAAGGGGTTTGTTTTGTGAGACTGCTGCGTATATTTGGAACAGCATAATTAAGTCTAGTTTTGATACACTGAGTTCTGTAGGGGTTCTTTATTCTATTCTTTGTGTTTCATTGTGTAATTTTGTGAACAAATTTTTGTCTGTTTTAAAACCTGGTAGTCAACCTCACTAACTTACTTCCGGTAATTTTCACTGTACACTTACCGAAATAAATTGCAAAGTTATGGTCTGGGCTATCTGCATAAGAATGTTTTGAGTGGTCTGGCTTAATCCATAACAAATGCAAAATTAGGGAGGTTTTGCTTCAGCTATTCAAGGGGTCAGTGAAACTACATCTGGAGTGCTAGTAGGTATCCTTATTTAAAGAAGCCTGTGAATGCATTAGAGCAGGTTAGAGAAGGTGTACTAAAGTAATTCATACATGTAATGGTGGGTTGGTCGAAGAGGAAAAGTTGGACAGGCTAAGCTTGTATCCACCGAAAATTAAAATAGTAAGAAGCTGTTTGATTTTTAAAATGCATTCAGGGTTGTGGGCTGAAAGAGTAAATTGATTGAATCATATAAGATTCTCACTGGTTTTGACATGGTGCATGTGGAAAGGATGTTTCCTGTGGGAGATTTTGGAACTAGGACATAATTTAAAAATATGTGGTGGCCCATGTAACATAGAAATTCGGAGATTTCTGTAGGAGGGTCTTATATCTTTGGAAGCTTACAGAACATAGAACATAGAACATTACAGTGCAGTACAGAACCTGCATCCCTCAATGTTACGCCACCCTGTGAAACCAATCTAACCTATACTATTCCATTCTCAGTCATATGCCTAAACAATGACCATTTAAATGCCCATAAAGTTGATGAGTCTACAACTGCTGCAGGCAGTGCATTCCACATCCCTACTACTCTCTGAGTAAAGAAACTATCTCTGACATCTGTCCTATATCTATCAACCCTTAATTTGAAGCTATGAACTCTTATACTATCCAACGCCATCCTTGGAAAAAGGCTCGCACTGCCTACACATTCTAACCCTCTGATCATTTTATATGTCCCAATTAAGTCACCTCTCAATCTTCTTCTCTCTAATGAAAACAGCCTCAAGTCCCTCAACCTTTCCTCATAAGACCTTCCTTCCATATCAGGCAACATCCTAGTAAGTATCTTCTGAACCCTTCCAAAGCTTCCACATCCTTCCTATTATGTGGTGACCAAAATGGCATGCAATACTCCATGTGTGGCAGCATGACCTCATGGTTCTGAAAGTCGATCCCTCTACTAATAAAAGTCGATCCTTCTACTAACATACTGTATGCCTTCTTAAAAGCCTTATCAGCCTAGGTGGAAATTTTGACGGATTTATGTACATGGACATCGAGATCTCTCTGCACATCTACACTACCAAGAATTTTACCATTCACCCAGTACTCTGCATTCCAGTTACTCCTTCCAAAGTGAATCATCTCATACTTTTCTGCATTAAACTCCATTTTCCACCTCTGAGCCTAACTCTACAGCTTATCTATGTCTCTCTATAACCTTCGGCACTATCCATAACTGTACTGACCTTAGTATCATCTGCAAATGTACTAACCCATCCTTTTACACCTTCATCCAGGTTGTTTATAAAAATGACAAACAGCAATTGACTCAAAACAGATCCATGCGGTACACCACTAATAACTGAACTCCAGGATGAAACTTTCCCATCAACTACCACCCTCTGTCTTCGTTCAGCTAGCCAATTTCTGATCCAAACTGCTAAGTTGCTCTCAATCATATGCTTCCATATTTTGTGTAGTAGCCTACTATGGGGGATCTTATCAAATGTCTTACTGAAATCCATAAACACCACATCAACCACTTTACCCTCATCCACCTGTTTGGTCACCTTCTCAAAGAATTCAATAAGGTTTATGAGGCACAACCCACTCTTTATGAAACTGTGTTGACTATCTCTAATCAAGTTATTCATATCAACATGATTATAAATCCTATGTCTTATAATCTTTTCCAACACTTTACCCACAACTGAAGTAAGGCTCACTGATCAATAATTACCAGAATTGTCTCTACTCCTCTTCTTGAACAAGGCTACATTTGCTATCCTCCAGGCTTCTGGTAATGTTCCTGTAGACAATGATAACTTAAAGATCAAATCCAAACACATGGCAATCTCCTCCCTGGCTTCCCAGAGAATCCAAGGATAAATCCCATCTGGCCCAGGGGATTTATCTATTTTCATACTTTCCACAATTTCAAGCACCTTCTCTGTGTGAACCATCTATCTAGTAGCCTGTTTCTCAGTATTCTCCTTGACAACATTGTCTTTTCCCTATGTGAATACTGACAAAAAATATTCATTTAGCGCTTCACCTATCTCCTCTGACTCCATGCATAACTTCCCATTACTGTCCTTGATTGGCCCTAATCTTACTCTAGTCATTCTTTTATTCCTTATATACCTGTAGAAAGCTGTAGGAATTTCCCTGATCCTATCTGCCAACAACTTCACATGTCCCCACCTAGCTCATCTTAGCTCTCCTCAGAAAGCAGTAATTGAATATTTTTCAGAGAGTTTTAGATAGATTCTAATAAGCAAAGGGGTGAAAGGTTATCATGTGTAAGTGGGAATCAGATCAGCTATGACATTAATAATGGCAAAGTAAGCATGAAGGAGTCCTCCTACTTCATGCGTTCATATGATTGTATGCACAGAACACAATTTCAAAAGTTGTAGTTAAGAGAAAGCTTTGAAATATTATGAACTGTGAGGATCATAATGATAGTCTGCAAAAGGATAGAGACACGTTGATCCAGTGGATGGACATATAGCAGACACAATGTTAATATGGAGAAATTTAAAATGGTATGCTCTGGTAGGAAGTATACGAAAGGCAATGTAAGATATGGATGCAATGCTAAAGACGATCCAGGAAAAATGAAACCTAGGGATAAATGTGAACGAATCATTCAGAGTGGCAGGGTAGGTTGAGAAAAGTTAATCAGGTATAGGGTATCAAAGCATTATAAATTAGAGGAGAAAGTGAGATGTATGGCTGAAGAGCTTCGGGGCAGAAGAGATGACCTAGGGAGTTGCAGTGAGAGAGAGAGACTCACTGAGATCCTTGGAGGGAGAGAAGGTGTGGCTGAAGAGCTTCAGAGCAGAGGAGATGACTGCCCTCCCAACCCCCATCAGCGTTCCAAAGAGACCATTCCCTCTGTGACTCCTTCATTAGATCCATGGTCCCACCCCCCAACACCCCCCCATCAGCCCACACCCAACTGCTGGTACCTTTCCCTGCCACTGCAGGAAGTACAAAACCTGTGCCCATGCCTACCCGCCCCTCACCTCCATCCAAGGCTCCAAATGCTCTTTTCACATCCGACAGAAATGTACTTGTACCTCCACCGAGGATCTAAAATTTGAATTTAGGCAACAAGTAAATGTAGATTTGTATTTACCACAAAATGGTTTCTTGATTTAACAGAATATTATAAAATAGCCTGTGAACCTGTACTGCTGATTTGCAGAATTAAGCTGAAATTCAAAGATAAGAGGATAATGGAGTTTTCATAAAGTGAATACTGACACATTAATTGACCATTTGAACTAACCTTGAACTGATACATGGCATGACAATTTACGGAAATAAGATACCTTTTCCAAAGAATACCATTGGATTAGCCTGTCTTCAATCATGTCAGCTTATTACATGCGATTGGCCTTTCTTGTAATTAAGGCTGTACTATTTCTTAAAAAACACATAAATAGTGTAATTTTCAAATGTAATTGTGCAACTTCACCACAGAACACAGAAGCCTTAAACTCTGTGTTGCTGGATAGAATTGCATCAAGGTACCTTAATTCAATAAACTAATGACCCCTGATTTTTGAACAGACTGTATTTGATTCTATTGACCGATCACGAACCAATAGGCCTCTCTTGAGTGCTGTGACTCGTTTTCGGCTCAGACAGATTGTGAACAGCAGTATAAGAGTTAAATGTTGTGAGAAACCAAGCTCACACACTTCCGTAATTTCAGTCCGAGACAAAATCTGAATCAGTAGTGTCCTTTATTTTACTCTTGCAAGAGGGTGTGATGTCCACTATCTGTCTACAAGGCAAGGGACTCACACATCGAATTCAACAAATACTTGATATTTATATAATTTGGTTTCTATATTTTTTTTAATTTCATTGCTCCTCTCCTGTTTACATCCTCCACTTCCCTAAGACCGGTACCCATTAGTCCTGTTTATCTCTTGCCTTATCCATCCTTGTCCGTGACAAAATGCTTATTTCTGGCCTCACTCTGCTGTGGGTCATTGTTAGGCATATCCTTTCCTTACCATTATCTACTCCCTCCATCTGTGCCTCCCCTCTCAGCATCTTATCTAGTCGCCTGTGTTTCTGTAAAAATGGGAAACAGATGTTTATACCTATTGTTTGTACAGGCGTATCTAGCTTAACTGAGATATGGTGTGTATGTGTGTGAGACAGAGAGAGAGAGAGAGAGAGAGAGAGCTGTACAACTAGGAGAAAGTTTAACCCTTTGTGATTCAGTTTGAATGCACATTTGTTTGTTGGTGATTGAATGTTTGTGCTTTGTTCCCTGGAGCTTGAGATTTGGGATTGTTTTGAATCTGATTTGCATTTTAGAAATTTAACATGAGTTCTTTTAAGGTTAAGGATTCTTCAGTGATTATGAAAGAAAATTTTAATTCCTCTTCTTTTTTACAGGTTATGACTGCCCCACTGTCAGTTTCTAACTAATCTCTGTTATCCTTATGTGAAAGCCAACCTTATTCAATTTCAAATCAGTTTAATACGGAGGAAAACAACATTATAAACTTTTTTTGTTTCAGACTCGTTTGTTTTCTCTTAATTTTAAGAATGCTGTGTTTTATTGGTGATTATTGATAAGGGCAGTTGTAGTCTTATTGAGAGAGTCCACTCCCTCAATGACAATTGAAGTTTCAGTTCAACATTAGGCTGTGATAAATCATCTAAAAATTAAAATCCTATAGTTAATATCTGTGTCCTTGGATTCGGCCATTATTCATTCATTAGAATTTTTTTTCATTTGAGTAGACAAAGCATTTTAAGGCAGCTCCAGTTATTTCACGATCTGTAGTATTGTAATTGAGCAGTGACTGGTTTTTATCAATGAAAAAACGTAATCTTGGATTTAAATTAAAGGACTAAAACTGGGTAATGATAGTGGATTTCAAAGTTGGGAACTGTATGCATTTTACATTTTAAATATTAAATACTGAATAAATGAATTTCCAATTTATATATAACATGTATAAATATACATATTTATAAAACCCATAAGAAAATAAAATGTTGTATGTTATTCAGATATATATTGTAAAAATAATGACCATTGATATATCACCACAGAGGAGATCTCTCTCAAAACAAGACAATGAGAACTAAGCTCTGTTGTTCCTCCAATGTCCACAAAAGTAATTGAAAACCTATTTTCCGTAAGCTTCTTCAGCTGGATTCCCACTCAATAATGAGTAAAGTATGCTTGGTACCACTCCACTCAGTTCTCTCCCCAAAATCCAAACTAGCTTCTATCCATATTGTTAGTTGTCTCTAACAAATGAAAAAGGACTACTGCCTGACTTAAACAGGCCCGGCTGTCACCCAGCATTGCACACTTTGGACTATAGGGACAGCCAAGCATATTGAGGAAGAGGGTGGTATATTAATCACTATTTCTCTTGTAGCATCACGGTCCCATTGCCATGGAGTAGCTGAAAATTCAAATCCAAAAACTAGCTTTCAGATTATGACAACCAAGATTCCAAAATGTATAGTTAGGAACAGGCTTTAAAGTTAGACAAGCATAAATTGATAAGTTGGTTAAATGAGGTTAAAATGAAAATAGAGGCAAAGAAATCAACTACAGAGGAAAAGGAATGATGCAATAAGAAGGATAAAGCAGCAGAGTACAGTTTTTAAGATGTTTTAGTCACTTGTTGGGTTGCCACCCTGAATTAAAGATAATGATTATTTTATTTATTATTATAAATATTTATTATTATAAATATTTATTATTATAAATATTTATTATTAATAATTATACATTATTATTTATATTATTAATTTTTATAATAAATCGATTGTATTGGCCCGAATCAAAATAAATTGGCAGGATTCCTTCACACAAAGTCAGTGACCTATCATATTGATTCATGGTTAATTTAAAACATGACTGAATTAATTCATTGTTAATTAAAGAATGAAAAGCTACCTAACTGGCCAGTTGAAGAAATTCTGCATATGATTGGGGGATAGGGATATATAAACTCCCATAAGCTGGGGAGGTGACTGTGAATGGGTGTTTTATATATATATATAAAATTAGAAATGACATGACAAAACAATGTAAGGCCACTAAAATTGAGGAATATATAAACAAGGTTAAAGCAACAATTCTGTAAAATAAAGAACATAGCCTCGGAATTCCGAGTAGAATCTACGTCTAGCATACTGACCTTTTTTGAGAATTGTGATGTTGTTCCTGTACACCTGCTGAGCCCAGTGGCTCAGTGGTTAGCACTGCTGCCTCACAGTGCCAGAGTCCTGGGTTTAATGCCAGCCTTGGATGACAGTCTGCGTGGAGTTTGAACATTCTCCCTGTGTCTGCGTGGGTTTCGTCCAGATGCTCCGGTTTCCTCCCACAGTCCAAAGATGTGCATGTCAGGTGAATTGGTCATGCTAAATTGCCCATAGTGTTAGGTGCATTAACCAGAGGGAAATGGGTCTAGGTGGGTTATTCTTTGAAGGATTGATGTGGACTTGTTGGGCCTGTTTCCACACTGTAGGGAATCTAATTATCTCCTGATTGTCCCCAGCCTTATTTTAAACCATCCACTTGTTGAAACTTTTCCTTCTTTTGAAAATGAAGCATTCAGTCTTCATAGTCAATATCATGAGGATGAGTGACTTGCCCTATCCTAAACCGGGTCCCATCCCGGGGACTAGAGTTATGTTAATGAAGCATGCTTCTAACTGCAAGACCAAACCAGCCAAATTTGCTCAATATGTCCAAGTGTGATACAGATGTAAATGCAGTAAAATTCTAGGAGTAGCCTGAATATGAATGGCTTGCGTTACAAGACTGAGAGGTGCACCGATCTGTCTAATGGAAGTGACAAACAATTCAATAATAATCAAGAAGCTCAATTATCTTGATTTAACCCTATGTTTTTGCAATGTTTTCCACCTGGAGTCACTGTCAGGATCCAGACCAACAGTACAAACCAGTCCAGGAACTTTTAGTCGCAAATGAGGTGAGTGGTGGTTTTCTATTGGATGGCAGAACTGGACTGAACCACGATGTAAGTTACAAGTAAAACTAATTATATTCAGCACCCTCGCAATCCCAAATGCTGTATACTAGCCCTGAAAGGGTTGATTGGAACCAGGATACCCACTGGGGGTGAAACCTATCTCATGTGCCCACCCAACGATCACTGCGGGACAACCGTTTCCCAAGGGGATCTTGAAAATAGGGACAGGCAAGCCCCAGCATTTCACCTTTGAGACTGACAACAAGACAGCAAAATCCCCCAGGGACAATTGCCTGGCCCTTGCTTTAGCTGTTGAAATGTGGCCAATGGGGAGTAATGTGTTTTTAGTGTTACCTCGGAGCTGGCGTTGGGAATCAACATGTTTTCATCCTATCAAAAGGAAAATCTACTAAATCTACTAATATACACTGACTCTTCATTGTGCTTTTAATATGATCCACAATTTTGGAGTCTTGTGGGAACATTGAAGATTTTTAACCTCCAAGTGGGCAGTGTTATACTAATGCCATTTTGTTCAATCAATCTGACAATTATCAAGATGTTTGGCTCATGCTGATGAAAATGTTAATGTTTCTAAAGTAGTGGGCAAGTATATCCAGCTGCCAAGCAGGCAGCCTTACACCCCAAACTTCTGATCCCATTGGGTCCCCAGCAAAACCCAGTTAGACACAGCATAAGGACAGGTATGCCAGACCCATGTAAGGTGCAAAAATCACAGGGGAATGAGACTATCTGTTCAGTGCCAATTCACAATGTAGAGGTTGATTTCTCTATTGCTTATTGACTGTAATCATATGGGTTTAATGGTTGGATTGTTTTCAATATTGTTTTGAAATTTGGAAGTAATTTGCAAATGTCCATTTCTGAAATAATTATAAGCACATTATATTCCAATATACGACTGGCTGAATTATCAAGTGATTTGATTTCATACATGCACACAAAGCCTACATATCTTTGCTTTGTATGGAGCTTATAAGAATACACACTGGTTGATTTGATTTAGTTTTGGATTGGGCTTTTAGATCTAAGAAGGAGGGTCTAGCTGAGCTATTATCTTCACTTAGATATTTAATATTAAAAAGTGATAATTTATAATTTTGAGATTGTACCAATATCTAAATTCTAGGATTATCTCAATATTAGAAAAAATTCAGTGTGGCTTGAAAGTTTTGTGTCATGTTACCAGCATTGCCCTCCAGCCAATATTCATTCCCAACTTTTCTGCTCAAAATCACCATCTGGTGTCTACATTTAATTCTAAATACTGTAACCACAGCTGTAGATCAGGCCATTTAATTGGGGAACAAGGTTAGTGTATTTTTTTTTTAAAAAGAATACAATTGCTGAACTAATCTAATTTTAGATAATATAGATGTTCTTGGGAGCAAAACTTCAAAGAGTATTACATCCTAGCAACACTGATTTTATAAAAATAGGTTTGCTTAATTTGCCCATGCCTGGGCTTTTCCATATAAAATAAGAAAATAATGGGTAGGAATGGAATCTCTAGTACAGAATTTAAAATGAACGAGCTTTTTGTCAGTATGGGCAATATATTTACTCCAGAGGGCTATTTGAGTTCGATTAATTTAAGAATTATTTATTTCAAAATGGCTCTTAAGGCTTCTAGCTTGCTGCAGAGCACAAATTATGGCCTCAAATAAGGTACTCCCGTATATAACTCAAACCAGAATATGGATGACCTCTACTAGACTGAAGAGTTCTCCACTTTCCTCATTTACCCTCCCCCCACATTAACCCAATCCCAAGCCTCCAATTCAGTACCATCGTCCAGACCCCTCCATATCTTTCTCATCTATCTGCTCCACCCATCTCTTCAACCAATCACCTACTCTTCCATCTTCATCTACCTATCGCATTCCCAGCTACCTTCTCCCCAGCCCCACCCCCACCCCCTCCTATTTATCTCTCAGCCCCCTTGCCCACAAGCCTCACCCTGATGAAGGGCTTATGCACAAAACATTGATTCTCCTGCTCCTCGGATGCTGCCTGACCTGTTGTGCTTTTCCAGGACCACACTCTCAATTATAAACTAGAAACACAAGCAGAACAGCAAAGAGTCATGGTGAATGTCTAAAAAGCATTAACTTGGCATCAAATTCAGAACACATGCCTTTAGAATATGCAAGCATTAGACAGGTTGGAGACAAGATTTACAAGAAGTTTTCAAAAGTTGAAGGATTTCAGGTTCACAAATAAATGCAAAGCTGGCTCTGTTCTTCCCGTAGAAGAGTTGAGAGATTTGATAAAACTGTTAAAAATTATGAGGTATCTTGGTATATTATACAGAGTATACTACTAGTAACAGAAAAAAATCCAGAAGGATATGGAGAAACTCGACGGATCTGGCAGTATCTCCGGACAGAGAAGCAGAGTTAATATTTCAAATGCAGTATACTTCTTCTTCCGAACTGCGAGAAGCTGGAAAGTGGTGTTTTATGCCAGTGATAGAGGTGAAGGAGAAGCAAGTGGAAAAGCTGATGTGCATGCACAGAGCAAAAGACAAAGGCAATGATAATAGTTGTAAGGAATAATAGATATGTAAAGTTGGTGTAAATGATAATTGTGCAAAGAAGAAAGTCGCTCTATTCTGCTGAAAGCAAATTCTGCTTCCATGAATGCTGCCAGACTCATTGAGTTTCTCCAGCACTTTCTGCTTTTACTTCAGATTTCTAACACCCATAGTATTTTGCCTTTAAGCTATTCATGGTGGTGGAAGGGGTGAGAATCAGAGAACACTGATTTAGAGTAATTGGACTTTTTTTAAAAAAAGGAAAAATATTTCCAAGCAGTCAGTGATCCAGATCTGAAGTGCATTGCTTGAAAATGCAATGCAGGAGGCTCAAATGTGTATTTCAAAAGTGAATTCAATAATTATCTGAAGAGAAATTATTAAAAGCTCTCTGGAGAAAACAGTGGAGAACGGTAATGGGTTGAATTACTCTGGTCTGGAGCTGTCATGGTATAATGGACTGAATGGTCATCTCCTCTACATTGGAGAGACAAAATGTCAACTTGCAGATCATTTCCGAGAACATCTCTGGGACACCCGTACCAACCAACCCCAGCTCCCTGTGGCTCAACACTTCCAATCCCCCTCCCACTCTGCCACGGACATGCAGATCCTGGGCCTCCAAACCCTTAATACCCAATGCCTGGAGGAAGAGCTCCCCATATTCTGCCTTGGGACCCTGTAACCATACATGATCAGTGTGGATTTCTCCAGTTTTCTCATTTCCCCTCCTCCCACGTTATCCCAGTCCCAAGCTTCCTTGTCTTTTTCTGTGCTTGTAACCACGCTGTAATTTTGTATATGTATGTGATTTCTCTCTCCTGCCTTCTTTAAATTATAACATCACATTGACCATTTTTTTAACCCAAGAATCAACAATCCTAGTCCAAGGTCTGTGTGTTGAGGTGTCACCTCCAGGGTTGTATAGCTGAATTGGCTGTACAGAGTGATTTCTTTACTGGATGAGGTTACTATGAAGGACTGAATGAAGGGAGTTTTGGAGGTTGAAGTGTCTGCTCTTTTATTAACTGTTTTGATTAATACCATTTTTTAGAAATTTGTCAGTCTTCAGTCTCACTATTTTCTTAAAAAGAATCTTCATATTAACGTGAGGAAATTTGTCATCTGGATTTACTTCTAGTTTTCCTCATACCTCCAGTGCTTAATCATTTTTCTTGTGTTGTGGAAACTGATGCAATAATGAACAAAACTAATTTTGTCATATTTTCAATGACAATATCACCTGTGTTTGTCTGTAACTCTTGGTCATTCCCTTAATTATGGATTGCTTGTTAAAATGCACAGGATGGATTCTTATAGGAGCCTGAATGACATAAGCTATGGTGAAATATGTGGCAGAATAAGGTAACTTAACTGGTGATGCCCTTCTTGACTTCAGGAGTAAATTGTGCCATCTTTTGTGCTTTCACAAATGGTGTATTGAGATTCTTGCTAGGCAGTGACAAGTTGCCAATTGGCAGTGATCATTGCTAAATGCCTTTGTAACAGCATGGCCCACCTCATTAATATTCAACCTCCTACTTTACCAATTTCCCCAAACAAGCTCCATGCCATGAAAACAGGATAATAAAATCATATAGTAACTTTTATCTGATATGTCACTACATTATGACAATATTTGTTGTGCACCTTTTCCTGAGTCATTCAAGGTAACTTTGGTCTTGTCATGTGGGACGATGTATACTGATGGAAAAATGACAAAGGCTATATATCTTCTAGGTGCTCCAGTTTCCTTCCACCGTCCAATGATGTGCAGGTTAGTGGATTGGCCATGTTAACGTGCTCATAGTGTCCAGGGTTGTGCAGGCTAGGTTGATTAACCATGGGAAATAGTGTTGTAGGGAGAGGGGAGAGGGCTGGTTCTGGTTGGGGTGCTGTTTGGAAGAAAGTGAGGACTACAGATGCTGGGGATCAGAGCTGAAAAATGTGTTGCTGGAAAAGCGCAGCAGGTCAGGCAGCATCCAAGTAGCAGGAGAATCGATGTTTCGGGCATAAGCCCTTCTTCAGGAAGGTGCTGTTTAGAAGGTCAGTATAGACTCAATGGGCTGAATGGCCTGATTCCACATTGTAGAGATTCAATGATTCGATGGATCTTAAATTTAGGTGTCTCTCTCTCTCTGAAGTTTCCACACTTTTTTCTTCCTCAGGTTAATATAGTGCAAGCCTTAGTATATAAAGCCAACTGTGCATTCAGTTACTCATCATCAGATCTGATCTATTTCACCAGCCATTACTCTAGGATTATCCTGTACAGTAAACTCCCAGTTTCTTTTCTACACTAGCAACTACCTCCTCAAACTTGCCTTGTTCACCATGAACTCTAATAATAAGTGTGACTTCTTCATCACAAATTCAATCCAACTTATCTACCACACTTACTCCATTCTTTTATTCACGTTCAATGCCTTAATATTGATCCAATTTTTCTCTCCATTTTCCTTTACATACTCTCTGAATTTTAAGAAATTTGTCCTAAACACCGTCTTTGCTAGATACATGCTGCCCTGTGACAACATTATTTACAAACCTAGGATCAGCTTCTGCATGTACAATGATCACATATCACCCCAGTTCTTTGCCATATCTCTCCCCTCTGTGCTGCTTCTGAGAATGCAGTTTAGTTGTCTAACCTCCAGTCTTGGTTGAGCCCCACATTCTTCTAGCTCAGTGTGGGTAAGATGGGATCTTTGCTTTTTGCTGTAGTAACTTTTCAATAGATTCTACCTTGATGAACATAATTGTTTAAGACCTTAATGTGTTAATCAACCCAGAGATGAACTTTTGACTCCATATTCACATAATCAAAAAGTCCACCTACCTAAATTTGCATTAATTGCCTACATGTTCTCAAGCCTTTGCTCGTGCATCAAAACTTGACCCGTGGGCATTTCCCCTTGCTCGCAACATTCCAATGAAGGCAATGCTTGTAGATTATCAAATCTCTTGCTCTCAAATATCCTTGCTACCCTCCTGTACCTTTGCACTCCAACTTTAACATTTGTCATCATGCAGCTTCTTTAACAAGATTATATTGTCCTTATTTTATCCTCAGAGTTTGTGAAGACACAGGTTCCAAAATGTCTGGGTTCATCTACTCGAAGAAGCTTTTATGTTTAAAAAAATAGTTGTACAATGAAAGGGGAGTGGCCAGTTCTCCCAGCCATCTAGCTGTTCGAAGCAAGCCCTCAAGCAGTTATGAGGCTGCTGTCAAAGAAACAGCTACATGGAAGAAAATCTCTCCGTCTTCTCACTCTCTCCCTAAGACCTTGTATTTGATTTTACATTTTTTGCCAAGGGGTATCTATGGGATTGGTGCAGGAATTTGGAACAGGTCATTAAATTTGGATAATCTGTTAGGTTTTCAGATAGGTTAAGTTATTCTATGTTCTGTTCTCTTCTGTTTGTGTTTCATTTGGTAATCTTGTAAATAAATCCTGTTTTGTTCAAAACAAAGTGGTTTGATCAGCAGCATCACTCCTGAATATCCAACCTACACCTGCTGAAAATAATCAGCAAAGTTAGGGTGTGGACTACTTTCTTGAAATGTTTTGAGAGGGTCTGGCCTGGTCCATAACACATCATGTTTAAAATTAATTTAAACACCATTCCTGCCAACTACATGTATAACTACCTTGATACATTGATTAAAAGTCCATGTATGTCTGACTGTAACACCATAACCTGCCTTGGAATTTCTTTTTTTTTCAATGTTAAATGGTCTATATGAATTCATTTTGTTTTATAATATATAAACCAAATTTTCTTCCCAGAATCTGTTAGAATTACAGCTGTGCAGACACTCTAATAAAAGAAATGTGATATTGCTGATTGATTAGTGGGTTAATTTAAAGATAAATTTTGATCAAAAAGAGTTAAAAGGCAATGAAACAATTAGAGGTTCAATATTTTTCATAATTTTCAAATTTCAGTTTGACATGCGGTCCTTCACAGGAACAGACTAGTTTCCCCTTTATAGTGCAACAATGCTGCTCCTTTAACAAGGTCATGTTGTCATTGGTTTTTTTTCAAAGGGGTTGTAAAAGACAAAGGTTCCATTTTGTCTGGGATAAGGCCATTTTGATTTTTGTATTCAGTAGAATGTGTTCACTATAATCTGGAAAAAGGACTTTTAAGTTTTTTTAAAACACTTTCACAATGAAAGGGGAGTGGTCAGTTCTCCCTGTTCAGGGATTTTTTTTGATCAGTTTAGTTTTAGCTGGGACAGAGAAAGTGATCCCTGGCTGATCTTCTCTTTCTCTGACATCTCTCTCCTGTAAGAACTTGTGTTTGAATTTACCTTTTTGCCAAGGCGAGTGTTTATGGGATGTTGCAGGAAATCAGAATAACTCTTTGCTAAGTTGTGGGGGATATCATGTGGTCAAGTTTTCAAATCATTGTTATTCCAAATTCTGTTTTCATTTGCTTGTGCTTTCTTTGATGGTGCATAAATACGTTCTGTTTTACTTGAAGCCAGATGGTTTAGCCATCTGCGTCAGTCCTGTGATATCCACTTTACATCTGCCTGAAAACAACTAGAAACGTTAGGGCTGGGGTACCTTCATAAAATGTTTTGAGGGGGTCTGGTCTGATCCATAAGAATAGTCTATGGAATAAAAAGGTTGAATTTGCACCTCCCTGTACAGAACTTTGTTTGCTAGCACACGTTATGGAAATATGGAGACATATTCATCAAACTGCAAAAGATATTCAAACCATTTAGGATAGAAAATCATGTAGCAATTATTAACTTGTGTGCCCCAATTTCCAAAATGATCTGGCAGCAGATTAGATCCATGTTAGATACTTTTATTTGTAAAATGTATCCTTCCATCTTCAAATCTGAATGATTAACTTATGAGGAGATGTTACATGAATTAGGCCTGTTTTCTCAAGAATTTAGAAGGTTAAGGGATGATCTGATCTTGGTCTTCAAGCTATTAACAGGAAAAGACAGGGTAGGTGAAGATAAACTATTTCCACTGGTTTGGGATTGTAGAACTAAAGGGCACAGTCTGAGAATTAGAGCCAGACCATTCAAGGGAGATATTATGAAGCACTTTTCCATACCAAGGTGGATATTTGGAACTCTCTTCTAGAACTAGAAATGAGTACAGGATCAGTTATTAATTTTAAATCGGAGATAGCCAAATTTTTGCTAAGCAACGATAATAAGGGGTATTGTCAAAGGCAGATATATGGAATCAGTCCACAGATCAGCCACGTTCTCATTGATTGGTGGAACCTGCTTGTGGGGCTAAATGGCTTACTCATTTCCTATGGTTTGAATCCAAGTGTATAGAATATCCTTGAAGCCCAACTATCTTTGATACTGTTCTACTTTGAGCAGAATTTACAGACCACATTGGAGCATTTTCTGATATCTGCAAATTGTTTCAGAGTCAATTTTGGATGGACAGTTGTTTTGAGATCAGCATGCATCAGGCCACCTTCGTCATTCTGAGAACCAGGGTCATTGAAAAGTTCTGGCCTTTGCTTACACTGGTTGTTGTTATTGTAAATCTGTTGCTGTCCATGACAAGACTGACATTACTGTATATGGTTGTCATCATAAGTCCACCGAACCTTGTTCATTCCCCATTTGCTAGCATGCTCATCATCACCTGAGGCCCAAAATGAATCTGGAACAGATATATAACTGGATTTGAAAATATCGAATGTTTATTAAGATTAATTGGATATCCTTTCCTGTTACGATGCAGCTCTTTATCACAGGAAATAGAATGCCCATTTCATTCTGAATGCTCAGGTTTCACACTGTATTCAAATGTATCTATGTGCAGAGAAAGGGCACAGACTGCTGAGGAATCTGTTGATTGGCAAATCCTTCAAGCAACTAAGTTAAACGGCGAACAATGGTATGGTCAACATGTTGGAAATGGCAAAGTATTGTTTAAATTGGCCATGAATGGATCAATATTTTAAGTTCATTTCACATTTCTAGAGTGAAAGATTCACATTGACTGACTGAATTTACTCAATCTTTGCCTTGTTGAGGTGAATGTTTGTAATTGGCAATAGAACTTCATGGTTTATTTGATATAGAACATCTGGTTTTCTGTCCTACACACTAAACTCCTTAATCTTCTACATTCAGTTGGGACCTCCACTTGAGGGGGCTTGAGTGGTTGTGTTCAGAACTACAAAACTGAAGTGCTGATTCACCAACCTGCCCTTTTGTGCAGTTACTAACTATTGAAAAGTGTCACAAGTGCAATGGGTAACATGTTTTCCTTTGAGCCAGAAGCTCTGGGTTTAAGTCCTACTCCTTGATGGCTAAGGGAAGTATGTTCCAGAACCAGAACACAAGAGTTCTGAAGAAGTTTCACTGGATTTGAAACATTAACTGTGCTTTCTCTTGACAGACCAAATGAGTTTCTCCAGCAATTTCCATTTTTCTTCAGATTTCCAGCACATATAGTTCTTTGTTTTATTGAAGTATGTTCAAATTGTGGCAAAACAATTTGATTATCAACTTCCAACGTAATGCAATGGCAAGCATTAAGAGCAGGAAAGATTCCTGGTCGACGATATAATAGAATAAAATTGGAGACATTATTGTCACTACCTATTGCTCCAGATTACAATGGGTATGCAAAAGTATTGGTTATCAGGGCATCTCAGACTCCTGGGGATGGGGAGTGCTTGGTGGCTAATGTGGATCAGATTGACACCAACAGTACTGGATTCAATTCCACTCTGCCTGGAGTGGGTTCATAATCTGACTCCTGGCCCTACCCACAGGGAGATTGTTGGAGCTGTAGATTGGACCTGCCTTCTGACATAGAGCTCACCACTGTCACCACCAGATATTACCTAATAACAGGCGAAAATGAGGACTGCAGATGCTGGAGATCAGAGACACGAGTGTAGTGCGGGAAAAGCACAGCAAGTCAGGCAGCATCCAAGGAGCAAGAGAACTGACGTTTCTGGCATAAGCCCTTCATCATTCCTGATGAAGAGCATATGCCCGAAACATCGATTCCCCCCAGAACATTGCCTGGATCTCTGGATTCATAGTCCAGCAATAACCAGTAGATCATCACCTCCCCTAATGCATCTTCAATTAAAACCAGTTATCCACACCAATTCATGTTCCAATATATCTTAATGTTAGATCTTCTTTCCTTTCAAACTAAATCCTGAGACATTTTGAAAGGTTATTTGCCCTATTTCACATATCCATTTTTCTGTAGCTAGTAATTCAGTGGCATGGTGACTTAGTGGTTAGCACTGCTGTCTCATAGTACCAGTGACCTGGGTTCGGTTCCCACCTCATGAGACTATCTGTGTGGAGTTTGCACACTCTCCCCTCATCTCTGTGGGTTTCCTTCCACAATCCAAAGATGTGCAGGCCTGGTGAATTGGCCATGCTAAATTGTCCATACTGTTAGGTGCATTAGTCAGGGGTAAGTATAGGTAGGGGTGGGTGGGTTACTCTTCAAAGCGTTGGTGTGGACTTGTTGGGCCAAAGGCTCTGTTTCTATACTGTAGGGAATCTAATCTAACAATTTGTACATTTGTACATTTTAGCTTACAGCTGGTCCAAACTATAGACCAAAAGAATGGGAATGCCTGGGTTATGCACTCCTGGTCCTGCTTATCCATTTAGATGGCCTTGATTGAAGAGAATGGAACTGCTCTGAATTTAGATCAACTGAAATCTCTTTGTTTGCAGAGCTCCAATGAATTTCACAATGGAATTAAACCACAATAGCTAGTTACACCTGTGCTTACGATTTGCAGGTATGTTTTGAAACAGTCAATAATATTTGCCCCCACACCAGCCACATTTAATTTTCTCTAAATATTATTAACAGCACATTCATTAACAGTGTGTTAATGTGCTGCAACTTGTGAATTTGTGCTGTGAATTTGTGTAAAATCTTGCCCTCTATATGATCTGGGAATAATACAGTCTTATTAGGTTACAGGGCTGCTCTCCCATGAGAGAGAGAGAGAGAGAGAGAGCAAGCGAGCAAGAGTTTGTGGTGGTTTAACCAGACAGTCAAGCAAAGGAAGAGGTTGAGAGAGAGAGTCCATCACAGAGACCTTAATGAGTGTAGAGATTAAACCCATGCTGATGGTGTCACTGTGTATCACAAACCAGCCACCCAGCCAAGTGAACCTTGGCACCTTAACAACAGACTGTGGACTATAGTTATTGTTCTGGTGAAATATTTACCAAACACTGTCAAAGAGAGATACGTAAATTTTCTTAGCCAGTAGGAGCTTCAGGGTCAGAACATACATAATGCCCCACAAATATGCAAGATCATTTATTAATATAGACCTAGGAAGCAGGGTCAATTGGAAAAGAAGTGTCATTACCGAGGTGCTAAGCAGCATTAATTGCTCACTAATAAACAGTCACACCTCTGTCAGTGGAAAACATTAACCTCTGATATCCTATGAAAGTACTGATTGTACATGATCTGTGTTACTGTCAATGTTTTCTGTTGCCACTTAAATTTGAAGTATGACTGGGCCATTCAGTCCCTGAAGACTTTTTTCATCACATCTCAGGGGCAGAATTTGTCAAGGAAGCAATTTCAAGTAGAAGAAGAGATTCATGAAGTTTGTCTCCTGGGAGAATGAAATATATAATTTCTAAAGTGTCGGGTGCTATCTTTACTAAAACTCTACATCCTTCAAGAAATTATAGATGATCTAAATATCATTTAACCTGCTCAGGCAGAGTGGGAGATTTCATGAAGAGACAGAACTAAACATTATAATACTAATTGTCCGACCAATGCTTTATGTAAGCATCAGTACTAAGTGGGAACATAACAATATGTTGCTAATCACTTGTAATTGTTAAGAATACAAGAACATAAGAAGTAGGAGCAGGAGTAGGCCATCTGGCCCCTCAAGCCTGCTCCACCATTACTAAGATCATGGCTGATCTTTTCATTGATTCAGCTCCATTTACCCATTCACTTGCCATAAGCCTTAATCCTTTTACTGCTCAATAATCTATCCATCTTTGCCTTAAAAACATTCAACGAGATAGCCTCAACTGCTTCACTGAACAAGGAATTCCTCAGATTCACAACCCTTTGGATGACAAAGCTCTCCCTCAACTTAGTCCTAAATCTGCTCTCTTATTTTGACGCCCATTAGTTCTAGTTTCACCCACCAGTGGAAACAACCTCCCTGCTTCTGTCTTGTCTATTTCCCCTCATTCTTCTAAATTTCAAAGACTATAGACCCAGTCTACTCAATCTTTCCTCATAAACCTACCCTCTTAACTCTGGAATCAATCTAGTGAACCTCCTCTGCACCCCCTCCAGTAAATCCTTTCTCAAGTTAGACAACCAAAACTATATACTATACTTGTATTGTGATCCATATCAACTGTTCAAAATAATTGTTCCCTGTGCTATGAAGATGCATGATACAGAATATTAATTTATGATTTCTTCAGTTGATCATATTTATAGATGTACTATTTTTCCAAGATACTTTTGTTAAACAAAGGACAGTTACTTAAATTAACTGCTCCTCTGTATATCCAAAATGAAAGGAGATCTCAAATGGGGGCACCCAGACCACAAAGATGTAAAACACTCTTGCCTATCTAATCAAGACAGAGGATGGATCAATCAGGAATTAATAGCTGGGCATATTAAAAAAGTACTTTTGCTATGTGAAAATCTAAGTGAGAAGACTGGAGGTTGGCTAATGTGGTGCTGCTGTTTAAGAAGGGTGGTAAGAACAAGTCAGGGAACTATAGACCAGTGAGCCTGACGTCGGTGGTGGGCAAGTTGTTGGAGGATAACCTGAGGGACAGGATGTACATGTACTTGGAAAGGCAAGGACTGATTAGGGATCATCAACATGGCATTGTGCGTGGGAAATCATGTCTCACAAACTTGATTAAGTTTTTTTAAGAAGTAACAAAGAGGATTGATGAGGGCAGAGCGGTGGACATGATCTATACATGCTCTAGTAAAGTGTTGACAAGGTCCTCTAATGGAAGACCAATTAGCAAGGTTAGAGCTCATGGAATACAGGGAGAACTAGCCATGTGGATACAGAACTGGCTCAAAGGTAGAAGACAGAGGGTGGTGGTGGAGGGTTGTTTTTCAGACTGGAGGCTTGTGACCAGTGGAGTGCCACAAGGATCAGTGCTGGGTCCAATACGTTTCATCATTTATATAAATGATTTGGATATGTACATAAGAGGTATAGATAGTAAGTTTGTGGATGACACCAAAATTGGAGGTGTAGTGGACAGCAAAGAAGTTGCCTCAGACTACAATGGGATCTTGATCAGATGGGCTGAGGAGTGGCAGATGGAGTTTAATTTAGATAAATGTGAGGTGCTGGATTTTAGGGCAGCAAATCTTAGCAGGACTTATATACTTAATGGTAAGGTCCTAGGGAGTGTTGCTAAACAAAGAGACTTTGGAATGCAGGTTCATAGCTCCTTGAAAGTTGAGTCACGGGTAGATAGGATAGTGAAGAAGGCATTTGGTATGCTTTCTTTTATTGGTTAATGTATTGAGTACAGGAGTTGGGAGGTCATATTGCAGCTGTACAGGATATTGGTTAGGCCACTATTGGAAGGTTGTTGTGAATCTTGAAATGGTTCAGAAAAGATTTACAAGGACGTTGCCAGTGTTGGAGGATTTGAGCTATAGGGAGAGGTTGAATAGGCTAGGGCTGTTTTCCCTGGAACGTTGGAGGCTGAGGGGTGACCTTACAGAGGTTTATAAAATCATGGGGGCATGGATAGGATAAATGACAAAGTCTCTTCTCTGGTGTGGGGGAGTCCAGAACTAGAAAGTTTAGATTTAGGGTGAGAGGGGGAAGACATAAAAGAGACCTAAGGGGCAACACTTTCCCGCAGAGAGTAGTACGTGTATGCAATGAGCTGCCAGAGGAAGTGGTAGAGGTTGGTACGATTGCAACATTTAAAAGGCATCTGGATGGGTATATGAATAGGAAGAGTTTGGAGGGATATGGGCCGGATACTGGCAGGTGGGACTAGATTGGGTTAGGATATCTGGTTGGCATGGTCAAGTTGGACTGAAGGCTCTGTTTCCATGCTGTACATCTCTATGACTCTATGACTATATGTGATCCAGTCCTCTATGTTCTTTGGAAAGTACAAATACGTGAGACGTCACATGATAAAATTGTTGGTGTTCCTAACGTAATTAGTATCCAGTAGGGCAAAGGACACATGAGCCACCAAAATTAATGTCACTCGATCTCTTTCATCAAAATTATATCTTAGTTCTGAACCTTGTTTTGGTGAGAAAGAGTGTGTACATTCCCTATCGCAGATTTACCACCAAAAGTTGTGTGATTCTGGCAGGAAATGGAATATGCCAGTTCGGATGGAAAAGTGATTGCCTCAGTAAAAATAAAAACACTTGGATGCATTCAGAACCTTTATTGATTTTAGTCTTTAAACTGCATTTTAGTTGGCAAGTTTAATATCTGTAACACTTTTATTCTGTAGAGTTGTTTTTTTTATATATTTGAGAATATATTTGTATATAACAGTGTGAAGTGTAATGTACTATTCTTACCTTGTGGATTTTAACAACATGTGTTAATGTTTATGTGTTTAATGTAAAAATACCTGCTGACTTAAATATTGCAGACTGCACTTAGTCAGGGATAGACCGAATTGGCAAAATAGCAGCCAAGGGAAAGGGAAAACTTCTGTTACAAACAAATTGGGAGTGGGAGAAGAGGGAAATCATGTTATTTCTCCTTTCTTGATTGTAAAACATCTTGAATGTTCTACAGGAAGAGCTGTATGAAGCTTGGATCCAGCAGGTGGATTAAAGAGTGAATGTATAAATTCCATTAAGAAAAATTCTGTGTAAAATATTGTCAAGAGATTTAGAAAAGTTTGCCCAACTTTTGTCATGTATTTCCTTCCTTCTTGGTCTCAGCCAGATGACATCTAAATTAAAACCTCTAACCTTGCCACTTTATTGTTTGCTTTGGGTGGATTGACAGCATAGACCTGAGATAACTCTGAGAATGTTTTCAACTTGTACGCAGTTCATGAGCTTTACTAACATAAAGTAACAGTGTTTATTATCAGATGAAGATTTATATCATTTGTGTGCATTTATGGCAATCCCTTAGAATGAGAATGACACTTGTTCAAGTCAACAATCTGTGTTTATTTTAATATAAGGAGAATATTGCTTTGCAATTACCACACATTCTGCCCGACCAAAAAAGAACTCCCCTGTTCTTACTGCCTGTCACATTTATAAATTACGGCTCAACCTGTTTGGCCACATTATGAACTACCTGAAGTGGGACTTGAACCAGAATGTCTGCCTCAGAAGTAATAATATGGATTCAATGGTATGAAGGTATATTCAGCATCTTCATGGTTTCAGTGAGACTGTTTACTTGACAGGTTCAGATTTGTTAAATTGGCACTGTAGTGTCAAAGCCATACCTCCCACGTTAATTTCTGACAAAACTCTACATTGGAACTGTTAGATCACTAAATCTACTCTGTAATACATATATGAAGGTATATTCAGCATCTTCATGGTTTCAGTGAGACTGTTTACTTGACAGGTTCAGATTTGTTAAATTGGCACTGTAGTGTCAAAGCCATACCTCCCACATTAATTTCTGACAAAACTCTACATTGGAACTGTTAGATCACTAAATCTATTCTGTAAATACATGTTCTGTTTCCTCTTTGTCATCTAAAATTTTATTATTTCAGGATCTTCTGCTTTCCTTTTATGTGATGATCATAACAAAAGAAAAAGAAACAGTTGGAGTTGCAATGGAAATTTATTATCTCTATAATAAATTATCATAGTGCGTTCATCATAATATCACCATCCAGTTTTGCTATAGGTACTTGCACATTGAGTACAAACTGTACTTTCACCGACTCAAAATCAAGTACTCGGTTGTTCATCGCTGACTACAGCAGCAGTAATTTGCTGAGAGCAGCAGTAATTTGAAACAAACTGTTATCTATGTAAATCTTGTAATGCTAGAGATCAATTCCCGGTACTGACCAGAGATCTCCATTTCTCCCGTCAGCCAAATCAACATCAGTAATAATAGCCCTCATACACCCCAGAATTGTGTTAACTATTAAATTGGTTGAAGGGTTTATCAAAGGTGTTATGTTCCATGATAACCAATGGTGATGCTGAAAAACCATGCCATATTGCAATAATCAACTACTCTTTCATTGTGTTAAATCTATCATGGTATATAACAGCTTTCCATGCCTTCAGTCATAGTCCTGGAATGTTGGAGTCATGGAGCAAGTACATTAGACTCACAGCAATTTGAAAGCCTTAATTGAAAAATGGTCTGTCTTTATCAGGCCCCACTCCTCTCCCTTACTTAGATATGAAAAACTGCGTTCCCCATGCCTCACCTGATAAATTACGAATGGTGTAATGAGCATTAAGGTGTGTATCGCAGTGCTTTTTCTTTCCCTTCTCCTCCTCAAGATTAGATTACTTACACTGTGGAAACAGGCCCTTTGGCCCAACAAGTCCACACCAACCCTCCGAAGAGCAACCCAACCAGACCCATTTCCCTACATTTATCCCTTCACCTAACACAACAGGCAACTTAGCATAGCCAATTCACCTAGCCTGCACATCTTTGGACTGTGAATGGAAACCAGAGCACCTGGAGGAAACCCACGCAGACACGGGGAGAATGTGCAAACTCCACAGAGACAGTTGCCTGAGGCAGGAATTGAACCCAGGTCCCTGGTACTGTGAGGCAGCAGTGCTAACCACTGTGCCACCATGCCACCCACTAAATGGGGTCTGTTCTGCCAATAGAAAATAGTACATTTCATCCCCAAGACTACCACTAAATGTCATGCGATAGCAATTTTAAAATGCGGCACAAAAGAAATTTACTGGTACCATGAATATCTGAGCACAAGCCAAGAACAGTGTCATCTCTACAATTGAACTGAATTCCAGCCAAGAATAAAATCGAATCCACCTCCCAAGTTTCCTTTCCAGCTGATATTTTTCTGATACTCTCAGAAAAAACCTTAACATTTGAGATTAGAAGCTCAAATGGAGTAGAGCTGAAGTTTTAACTGCTGGTCCAGATGGTTTATCCACCTTCAGGCCATTCAGTTTTTCTAGCACCTTACACTTGGTGATGGTCATCATACTCAGTTCTGCCTCCTCACTCTCTTGAATTTTTGGAATATTACTCGTGTCTTCCACCATGAACACTGATGCAAAGTAATTATTCAGTTCCTCAGCCATTTCATGTTTTCCACCTCGGTCTCTCCAGCATCATCTTTCAGCAGGCCAATGTCCCCTTTTGCTTCTCTTTTGTCCTTTTTATATTTAAATAAACTCTTACAGTCTTCTTTTATATTACTGACTAGCTTACCATCATATGTCATCTTCTCCCTCCTTTTTTTTGGTTGCCCTCTGTTGATCCTTGTTATCCTCCCAATCTTCTGGTTTCCCACTGCCCTTCGCCAAATTATATGCTTTCTAATTTGCTTTTATGCTATCCTTAATTTTCCTAGTGTTAGACTTTAGGCTCAATCTACCAACTTACTTTCTTCTATGTGTGAGCCCAGTCCTGCGTGCTCTTTAAATAAAGCAATAGGAGAAGATATTCAATCTTACACTTTTAGTTTTATCCAAGCAGTAAGTGGATAAAGTATACAGAGCTCTGGGTCTAAACCTTTCTGTCCCTGACAAACTACTAAGTAAGTCAGTTCACAAAGAGCAAAGACGTTTTCCTGCCCCTGACCCAGTCTTTTATACCATACAAAACATCATACCATCACTCAAGTGAGATTGTCTTCTAATTGGCTGTTGATCTGACTCCATTTCCCGCCTCCTCGCATTCCCGGATGTCCGATCCTACGTGACCTTCCTTTGTCTCTGAAAAGGAGCACCACGCGGCCTCCTTTCGGGCACGAAACGGCAGACTCGCACACTTCCGGGGCGCGAAACGGCCAATCACGTGACCTCCCGGTACTCTTCCGGAGTGCAAAACAGGGAGACCACGTGACCGCGCCTGCGCCTCGGAGCATCATGTGATCATCCTCTGCGCACGCATCAGAGGACCACGTGACCTCCGAATGCCGAGGACACGCCCACTCGGAATCCACAATCTATTCTACCGGTAAGCCATGTATACATTTACACTAGTCAGCCATGGTTACCTCATCCTCCCTGTACCATGCTTCTTTTTCCTCGGGATGGATCTCTGCTATGTCTACTGAATTATTCCAAGAATCCCTGAA
Source organism: Hemiscyllium ocellatum (assembly GCF_020745735.1). NCBI lineage: Eukaryota > Metazoa > Chordata > Chondrichthyes > Orectolobiformes > Hemiscylliidae > Hemiscyllium > Hemiscyllium ocellatum. The sequence goes on from NC_083402.1 coordinate 109,612,815, forward strand.
TATTGCCAGCAAATTGATAGGATTGTTAAGAAAGTATATGATGTGTTAGCTTTTATTGGTAGAGGGTTTGAGTTTCGGAATTACGAGGTCATGCTGCAGCTGTACAAAACTCTGGTGCAGCCGCACCTGGAATATTGTGTAAAGTTCTGGTTACTGCATTATAAGAAAGACATGGATGCTTTGGAAAGAGTTCAGAGGAGATTTACTGGGATATTGCCTGGTATGGAGGGAAGGTCTTACGAGGAAAGACTGAGGGACTTGAGGCTGTTTCCATGAGAGAGAAGGTTGAGAAGTGACTTAACTGAGACATATAAGATAATCAGAGAGTTAGATAGGGTGGACAGTGAGTGCCTTTTTCCTCAAATAGTGATAGCTAGCACAAGGGTACATAGCTTTAAATTGAGGGGTGATAGATATAGGACAGATGTCAGAGGTAGTTTCTTTACTCAGAGAGTAGTAGGGGCATGGAACACACTGCCGGTAACTGTAGCAGATTCGCAATGTTACAGGCATTTAAATGGTCATTGAATAAACATATGGATGAAAATGGAATGGTGTAGGATAGATAGGTTTCAGATTGGATCCACAGGCCGCGAGGCCTGTACTGTGCTGTAATGTTCTATGTTCTAAGTTCTATGTTCTATCTCTTGCCATTGCTGTTCCACTGTCTTTCCTGCTAGAGTCTTCTCCCAGTCAATTCTACCCGGCTCCTCCCTCTTGCCTTTGCAGTTGCCTTTATTCAGCTGTAATACCTTTACCCCTGATTCTATCCTCTCCCTCTCAAACTGCAGAGTAAATTCAATCATATTATGACCACTGCTTCCTAAGGGTTCCTTCATCTTAAGCTCCCTTATCAAATCTGTGTCATTGCTCAACACTAAATCTATGCCACAAGCTCATTGCCTGTTCTGTAGTGGGCTCCAACATTAGTTGCTCCAAGGAGCCATCTCGTAGACATTCCACAAATTTATTTTCTTACAATCGACTACCAACCTTATTTTCTCAGTCCACCTGCACACTGAAATCCTCCATGATCTCAGTAACTTTGCCTTTCCTACACATCTATTCTATCTTCTGATGTACCTAGCACCCAGCTCCTGACTACTGTTTGGAGCCTGTACATAACTCCAACTATATCTTTTTTTTACCTTTGAAGTTCTTCAATTCTACCCCCACAGATTCTACAGAATCTGACCCTACTTTGTTTCTTACTATTGATTTAATTTCATTTCTTACTATTACAGGAACCCCATCCCATCTACCCATCTTTTCGATAGGATGTATCTCCTTGGATATTCAGCTCCCATTCCTGATCCCCTTGCAACCATGATGCCATTATATCATTCCTGCCAAATTTGATCAATGCCACAAGCTCATTTACTTTATTCCTTAAACTGCGTTCATTCAGATAAAACACCTTCAGTCGTGTACTAACTGCCCCTCTTCTCATTGTCATTCATTTGTACAGTGTGCTTGAAATTTGATTTTCCTCTTGTGCCTGATCTTATAAAATATTATCTTGGTAACACCCATATATACAGATAGCCAACCGTTCACAAATGCAAGTTGATTCACTTTAATCAACCAATACCTGTCCAAATACTCAGTAACTCTGAACGTGATATTAATTTCCCACTCTTTATCCTTTCCACTAAAGGAGTGGCTTTAGTCCTCTCCTTATCCTTTCCGATCTGGCTGACCATAATTTTAAATTAAAAGTAATGAGAAAACCCACTTCAAACCAGCTGAATCCTTCTAAGATAGGCAAATCATCACCCAGAGGCTCGTGTTTCATTTTATCCTGAGATGCTGGCCCAGCAGTGGCCTACCCATTCCTCAAACTCCGCCAGAACCATAGCCATAGCCACAGAGGGTAATCAATGTAAATTTTACATTGTATTCCATCTCCTTGTGAGCTAAGAGATTGAGAATTGCTCATTTAGGCTTCCTACTCTGGCTTGTTTTCAGATCCACCATCATCCCCAATCCCTGTCTCTGCTTTTAAACATGTGCCCTTCCTGCTAGACTGCCTGGAACCATGAGCAGTTCTTTACCTTCTATACAGCAACCAACACATCTCATACATCTACTCTATGTACTCGTGTAAAGATCAAATTTTAAGACTATTTTGAAGTGTTAATGAAGCATTTTTGCATGAAGTGGAAAGTTATTTTGTGTCATTGATACATAGAGTATGGGATCTGGACCTCAGTGGGTAATGAAGGCCACTGTTTAAGTGTTTTAGAGTTGTGTTTTATTGAAGTACCTACCTTATCCTGTTTAATATCCAGTTCTACATGGACTACTCCTTTCATGAACACCTTTTCTGTTTGAACACCATATATCTATTTCGGTCTTTCACTTCTATACAGTAGTTTTGACTGACTTGTTCGGCGCATTCAGACTAACGCAAAATTTTTCCCAGTTAAGCCTTCAGTTCCTAAATAGGATCTCACATACATCAACATAAAGTGCCAAGCCCAACTTTCAGAAGTCCTTGAATTTGAAATCTTAAGCATCCTGTGTGGAAAATTGCATTGCTGTTAATATTAATATTGACAATAATTAATAAGCTTTAAGGATTTTTGTTAAAAACTTTTGGTCAGTTTTCAATCATGTTCAGTCTGATATATGTATTTGCAAGTCTGATATACTCAGCTATCTTACTATATTCACCAAGCATTATCATTTGAGGAACTGAGGAATAGGAGAATCACTGACCCCAGAAATTCTACACATATTACAGTCAGAGTTAACTGCAACAAATCTTAACATATTGGTCCTGAAAACTGACAACCTGACTGCTGCAAAGGGCCGTCTTGTCCTGAACTGCTTTAATGTGGTATCTGTAGCAATTTGACAAAGTCAGTCAGGTGGATCTCGCAGAACATGAATTTTCTGAATGGGGCTGTTAATCTGGTCCAATCAAGGAGCCCTGACTGACACATATAAACAGGAGTGTGCACTTTTGTATGTAACAGTATTGTCTAATGTACAAATATCATTGTCACTGTCTTGTCATATGTGGAACTGGGATTTGAGGTTTGTCTTCATCTCCCTGTAAAATGGTTGAACGGTAGAGTTTGGGGCCTAGCTTTGCTGCTCCTCTCCCTTGTAAAATTGCTGTCTCTTGTGTACAACTGTAAATGTTTGTTGTAAACTGTTTTGTCATTTGTTTAATAAAATTTAAAAAATGAACAGGAGTGCCAGAGTTTCTGTTCACTTTGAGTGCTGACTCTGAGGAAGTTGCACCAATGTCAAGTGCTATGCACATGTAAATAAAGAAGGATTTGATAATGAGATACCAGACTCTGTGGAGTTATTTCAGTGGTAACGTGAGAGAAAAAATGTACTTCAGAAGAAATTCGCTCTTGGATTTGTTGTCTTGGATTTGGGTAAGCACTTCTGGCATCATATTGTTTAGAAGGCTTGAATTGTTTGATCCTGTAGTCAAAGACTGGGCCCAGTATGTGGAAAGAATGTGTTATTTTTTCTGGGCAAATTACATTGCAGCAGATGAAAAGCAAGAGTAGTTTGTAAACCCTGGAACATCTTTGGTTATGAGGAGGTAATGTTTCCTGAGGCCCCATATACTAAAACCTTTCAAGAATTGAAATTTAGTTAGGGAATATTATGCTCCAAAGCCTCCTCCAGTTCTGAGATGTTACTGGTTTTACTTGGCAGTTTGAGAACTAGAGGAATTCTTGTCTTGATGAGGTTAGCAGATGACTGGCGGAGGCATGTAACAATAGTTTAATCCTCTATGAGATGCAGAGAGGCAAGTTGGTATGTGGGATTAATGATGTAACCATACAAAAATGCCTACTGGCTGGCACTCTCCTGGATTTCAAACAGACACTGCAACTGACTTTGTCATTAGAAAATTCAGCAAGTACAGCATATAATTTACAGGATATGCCAATGGAAGTGGACACCTTTGCCAGGCCAACTGAGCTTGGGGGACACCACTTGAATCAAGGCAGTTGCATAGCCTCACTCAGAATATATCCTCAACAAAGGGACTCTAGGTTAGCCCATAGCAAAACCCCAAAACAAAACCAAGCCTCTGCCAAATGGTTAACATTTTCTTCAGGATCCAGGTCAGGAAGCCATTTCAATTGCTGCTAGCACGCAGAACACAAGACAGCAAAAATGCCCACTAGGTCAGAATTGAATAGCAGAACTCATAGGCTGGTGTTCAGGAGAGTGAACACCCTGGAAAGCCCACCTACGTCAGGCTTGGAACAGTTAAATTGCTTTGCAACATCCAAATCAGAATCAATCAAACTAATGACTACTTAAATAGTCACCCTGTTCTAATGAAGTATGATACCAGCATGGCTGCATCAGTGATTGCAGAACTTGTCTTTAACAAAATTCACTCTGGACTCCAATCCTTAAGTTTGCTTAAGACCTCAGCTGAACTGAGAGGTTATACCAGGGAACATTTACAGATTTAAGGGTATCACTTTGGTTCCGTTCTTGTATGGCAAGCAGCTGGTTCAGTTACTGCTGTTTTAGTGAAAGGCTCGGGCCTAAGCCTGAAGGGGTGGAATTGGTTGAGAACGATTCACCTTGATTGGCTCAACATTTTTCAATTAGAAAATAGCTGCCTGAGTGACGTCCTAAATAATTACCTGGAGGTTTTTCAGGAAGGTCAATGGACTATCAAAGGAGACAAGGCCATCTTTTATGTTGACCAGCAAACAAGTTCACAATTCTGCAAGGCCTGCCCAGTGCTATTGCCTTAAATGTAAAAGTAGAGGCAGAAGTTAAGAGGCGGGAAAGCAAAGGAAACATCAAACCAGTCCAGTTAGTGTGGCCTCCCAGTTGTTCCTGTCCTCTATCACGGAGGTCTTAGACGACAGAACATACGAGAGGCTGGACCAGCCGCTATCTCTGGACGAACTGACCAAGGCCCTCCAGTTCTTCGAAAAGAATAAAACTCCCGGAAGCAACGGCTTACCGGTTGAGCTCTATTCTGCTCTGTGGGACTTGATTGGCCAGGACCTGCTGGAGGTGTACGTCAGTATGCTTCGACCAGGTACCATGAGTGAATCCATGAGGAAAGGCATCGTTACCCTCATCTACAAGTGGAAGGGGGAGAGGGAGGAGCTCGAAAAATTGGAGACCAAGCTCACTATTGAATGCGGATTACAAAATTCTGTCAAAGGTAATCGCCAATCGGGTCAGGTCTGCTCTGGGGTCGGTGATTCACCCTGACCAAACCTGTGCTGTGCGGGGCAGGAAGATCACTGAGAGTCTCACACTCCTCAGGGATATGATCACCTACATGCAAGATAGGGGTTTGGACACCTGCCTCATCAGTCTGGACCAGGAGAAAGCCTTTGACAGGATATCACACAGGTACATGAGAGATGTTCTCTCCAAAAGGGCTTTGGGGAGGGAATCTGCAATTGGATCAGACTGCTCTACACCAACATTGTCAGTGCAATCTCAATCAATGGGTGGGAATCAGATAGCTTCCCAGTCAGATCTGGAGTCAGGCAGGGCTGCACTCTCTCTCCTGCCTTGTTTGTGTGCTGCATAGAGCCATTTGCCAAGTCCATCAGGAAGGATGCGAGCCTGAGAGGGGTGACTATTCCTAGCAGCGGGGGCCTACAAGTTAAGGCCTCCCTGTACATGGATGACATCGCTGTTTTCTGCTCTGATCTGGTGTCCGTGGGCAGACTCATGTGCATATGTGACCAGTTCGAATGAGCCTCGGAGGCCAAGGTAAACCGAGGCAAGAGCAAGGCCATGCTCTTCGGGAACTGGGCCGACCAATCCTCGATCCCCTTCACCGTCAGGATCGACCACCTGAAGGTGCTGTGTGGGAGGGGCTGGGGCATGTGCCAAGTCTTGGGAAGAGCGTATCAACAAAGTGAGGCAGAAACTGGGCAAATGGAAGCTACGGTCGCTCTCCATCGTGGAAAAAACCTGGTCATCAGGTGTGAGGTACTGTCATTGCTATTATACATGGCACAGGCCTGGCCTATTCCCAGAACCTGTGCCGCTGCAGTCACCCGGGCCATCTTCCAGTTTAAATGGAGATCAAAGATGGACCGGGTTTGAAGGGACTCGCCGTACAAAGATCTGAACAACGGGGGAAAAAATACACCCAATGTCACCCTCACCCTGATGACCACCTTTGTGTGTGGCTGCATCAAGCTGTCGATCTTGTGGGCCCATGGGCCATCAGTTTGGTCTGGGGGCAACGATAGCCGCACCTCCGGCCTGGGTATCTTGTTGCGAGGAGGCAACTTCACCATCTCAGAGGTTAAGAATGTGGTGGGCGGGTGCCTCCTCATCACCGACATCATGTACAAGAATGCTCCCCTGAGACTGATTAATGTGTACGCCCCAGTGGGTAAGAGTGAACAGTTGGCCGTCCTGCAGCAGTTTCCACCGTTGCTGGCTACGTCCAGGCTGGTCATTCTGGCCGGAGACTTCAACTGTATCATTGATGCAGATGGACGATCCGGCGGTGGTGGGGGGGGGGGGGACAGTAAATTGGACACCACGTCCAGAGCCCTGATGGAAGTGGTAAAAGATGCCAAGCTGCATGATGTCTCAGCACTTCTGCAGATGGAGCGCAGCGCAGATACCTGGTCACGGACAGATGGGTCTATCATTCAAGGATAGATTACCTGTTTCTGTCCCAAAAGCTCTCAGTCAGATCCATCGACATCAAGCTGGTGTTCTTTTCTGACCACTGCCTCCTGCTGACCGACTGTCACCTACAGGATGAGCAGCAGGCTGGTAAGGGAACGTGGAAGTGGAACACCAAGCTGTTGACCCTGGGAAATATTGAGGAGCTCAAGAGGGATTACGCAGTTTGGAGAACCGTGGAGCCCCTTTTTGAGTCCCGCAGCGGACTGGTGGGAAACAGTAAAAGGGAACATCAGAGGTGTTCAGGAGGTGAGGAAGAGGCAGGGAAAACTGTCTCAGCTTCAGGAAAGTATGCAGAACCTGTTCCTGCTGCAGACGATGGGGATAGATGGCACGGAGGACCTCAAGGAGGTGAAGGGCCAGCAAGCCTCGATCCTTGCCTCGGAGGCTTCCAAGATAATCTTCCGGTCCAGGGTCCACTCTGTGGAGCAGGGCGAGATGTGCTCATGTTTCTTCTTCCAGAAGGTGCACAAAGAGAGCTCCATGCTCAGCAGCCTGAAGGAAGAAGATGGCTCGATAACGTCATCTCAGGTTGACATCATGACAATCAGCAAATCTTTCTATGCCAATCTGTATGATTTGAAGACAACAGACATTGCAGCCTCCCAGTCGTTCCTGTCCTCTATCACAGAGGTCTTAGATGACAGAACACGGGAGAGGCTGGATCAGCCACTATCTCTGGACGAGCTGACCAAGGCCCTCCAGTCCTTCGAAAAGAATAAAACTCCCGGAAGCGATGGCTTACCGGTCGAGCTCTATTCTGCTCTGTGGGACTTGATTGGTCAGGACCTGCTGGAGGTGTATGTCAGTATGCTTCTGGCAGGTACCATGAGTGAATCCATGAGGCAAGGCATCATCACCCTCATCTACAAGCGGAAGGGGGAGAGGGGGGAACTCAGAAATTGGAGACATATCTCACTATTGAATGCGGATTACATAATCTTGTCAAAGGTCATCGCCAACCGGGTCAGGTCTGCTCTGGGATCGGTGATCCACCCTGACCAAACCTATGCTGTACCGGGCAGGAAGATTGCTGAGATTCTCACACTCCTCAGGGATATGAACGTCTAAGTGCAGGATAGGGGGTTGGACATCTGCCTCATCAGCCTGGACTAGGCTGAACTGAGCCATCAGCCTTCACAATTGGTATGACTGGTGCTGCAAATTCCACAAACTGCATTGGTTTAATGATTCCTTCACTCTCTAACCTTCTGATTTCCATCGCTATATTTCCCCCACAAGACAACTGGCACCAGGCAGGCCTTGCAAAATCGTAGAATTGCATCCTGATCAATATGTAAAGTGGTTTTGATCCCTATGATAGTCCCAATTCCTTCCTGAAAACCTCCTGGGTATTTCACTGGGACTTCACTTCACCGAAAAAATGTTGAGCCAAACTTGGTGAATCTTTCACAACCAGTTCAGTTCCAACTGGCTTGGCTCCGAGCCTTTTACTACTATTAGTGGTAACTGCACCAACTGCTTCTCATAGGAGACTGGAACTGAAGTCATTCCCTTAATTTGCAATGGTTCACCAGTCTATGTTTTCAGTCTGGCTGAGGTGTTGTGCAAACTTAAGTGTTGGAGACCTGAGCAAATCTTCTTAAAGAAGGGTTCTGCAACCACAGATACAGCTGCGCTGATATCAACATCCATGAGAACTGGGTGACCAGTTAATCAAACATTAATTTTAATCAGTCTTGATTTAGATATCACTAAGCAATGTACAGAGGAACCTTGATTATCCGAATATCAATTATCTGAATTTCAGATTATCCGAAGAAGATTTCAAGGTCCCAATGGAAACATTACATCAAAGAGGTGTTTCAACACTGATCGTGACTTTTATTTACAATGATTAAAAATGAACTCAGCTTACTGAAATGCTGCCAAGAACAGTCCTAGATATCGATGGGAGCCCAGGCAGGGGGATGGGGTTGGGGGCAGATGGGAGGCAGGGTTGGGAAGGGGGGTGAGGGTGGGGGCAGTCGGGGGCAGGATTGTATGGGGTTGGGGGGTAGACGGGGGTCAGACGGGGATGGAGCGGTTGGGGGTGCAGGGTTCAGGGGGCTGTGATGATTGTATATGAATGGGGTTCCAGAAAAATTATTTTCTGTAAACAGTATTTCGCTGAAAATGTGTTGAATTCAACTTATATATTAATTTATATTAATACTTTAAATGAAAGTCCAAGCTTTCTAATATGCTTATTAATTCATTTGATTCACTAACTATATCACAACAAAGGTTCATACTTTTACAATGATCTATTTCATGGTTGGCTGCTATTTGTACAATAATTTGATCAATACATTTAATTCATTACAGCATACAAAATGCAGCACATTAAATAGTTGAACAAGCTACATGTTAGTGTTAAAGTGGTTCCTTGGCCTTACCAGTTATTACAGTGAATGCCATATAAAAATGGTCATGTTAACTAAAATCTAACTAACCAGGCTCCTAAAATATCCAATTTAAAAGTCTTTTTCTTATGCCCAGTATCTTCATGACCTTGCCTTTCAATATTTAACCAACTATAGCTCTACAAATCTCTCTCGCAGGATTCACAATTTCCCTGACCCTGTTCTCTTAAGCAGCTCCCTTCCCTTTTCCCAATATTAGCAGCCATCTAATTCCCAAACTTTGCAATTTTCTCTCTGAACCATTCTTTTCTCTCCTTTTCACTCCTTTCAGACCCCATTTAAAACCCATATGCTTGACAATTATTAATATCTCCCTCCTTGGTTGGGACTAATTTCTGTTTGTGCACAAGATTTTAAGATTGTTTAAGATTTGTAACCTGCCTGCTATAATTGTAAGTTGTTGTTATGGTAGATCACTTCTCTTTGATCCATGTCACTTCAAATGATGTTGGAGATGGTGTGTGCAGACAACGTAAGAAAATGGGCTACGGCCTTTCTGAATCAATGAAGCAGACTGTTTGCATGAGTGGTTTTTGTAATAAAAGAACAATAGATTACTTGGAGATTTTTAAAAAAAAATTCAGTGGTTATTGGTCCTTGTCAGAGATCAAATAAGAATATTTCTGTGCAGACCACAGAATAAATTTGATGAAAAATCCGAAAAAACTGCGGATGCTGTAAATCAGAAACAAAAACAGAAATTGCTGGAAGAGCTCAGTAGGTCTGGCAGCATTTGTGGAGAGAAATCAGAATTAACTTTTGGGATTCAGTGATCCTTCCACAGAACCAATGTTGGTTTGGAAAATGTCCCCGACCTGAAACATTAACTCTGATTTCTCTCCACATATGCTGCTAGACCTGCTGAGCTTTTCCAGCAATTTCAGCTTTTGCTATAAATTCGATGAATTTGTTCTGGCAGCACATCGCTTTCCCTTTCCAAAATTACTTGTTGTGAGTGTTTGAGGACAGGGATTACCAAATTGCACAGGATTTCATGGATAGAAAATCCCTAAGCAAGGGCTACTGCTGCCCTCTGTAGCCTGACTACCAGAATAAGCAGTTGACAGACTCAACTTCTTGTCTAGAGCTTGAACCCCCAATATTACCCTGCCAGTGTCAAATTCTGAATCCAAGTACCTGTATGTGGAGCATCGTATAAAGTACAAAGACATCATTAGCATCATTTCATCATCTGAATTTCAAAACCTTTTAGTTTTATGCAGATGAACCCTCCTCTTTCTCTGCCTCAGTTAGAAATTCATTAACATCATTTAACATCAGTCTATAAAATGGCTTTTCTTCTGAACGTGACACAAGCTGTTGAATCCCATCACTGTCAGAAATTGTTTGATCTTTTGTGTCTATGTTGCTGAGGAGGTCACTATCTTTGAAGGCTTGCAAGGATTCTAGAAAAGAAACAAAACCGCACATGTGAACACTGGTGATCATTTAAGATTAATTTCAAGTTTTCCTCTTCTTTCCAACATGGCATGGGACTCCAGGCCCACAGCAATATCATTGACTCCTGATTGCCCTCTGAATAGGCCAAACAAGCTACACTGTTCAGGCAATTAGAACAGGCAACAGATGCTGGCCTTGCCCATAATGCCCACATGCAATAAACAAAACTTTTAAAATGTTCTGGAATCACTGCAGTTGACACAGGACTTCAAAAGTAATATTGAACAGAGAAAGACCAGTGCAAGAAATTGGGGTTCTCTTTAAAACTGAGTTATTTTAGAATGTTTATTAGTATATCAATGCAGCAGGAGACCTCATTTAACCTGTATTAGAGAGGTAACTATTCTTTGGCAAACAGAGATTGAAGATTTTATTGTCTCCCAACGCTACCAATACAATCACAGTGGGGGTCAGGTAGCTTGAATAGCTGGTTTGCTTGGGTTCAATCTTTGCTCCAACTGAGATAACCATGAAGGACTCTCCGTATCAACTTTGACTGAGGTATGGTGATCCTCAGATTAAACCACTACTAGTCATGTCTGTCCCATGGTGGCTCAATGGTTAGCACTGCAGCCTCACAGCACCAGGGGCCCAGGTTTGATTCCAGCCTCTGGTGACTGCCTGTGTAGAGTTTGCATGTTCTCCCCATGTCTGTGTGGTTTCCTTTCACGGTTCAAAGATGCGCAGGTGAATTGGCCATGCTAAATTGCCCATAGTATTAGGTGCATTAGTCAAAGGGAAATGGGTCTGGGTAGGTTGCTCTTTGGAGGGTTGGTGTGGACTTGATGGGCCAAGTGGCCTGCTTTCACACTATAGGGAATCTAATCTGTCAGAGAGCAGGTCTATGGTAACATATTTATTATAAATGCAACATGTGGGAAATTAAGAAGCTATTGCTCTTAAAAATAATGAAAACTAACTTTTCAAGTGGAAGTTGGCAAGGTGACAACAGTAATCCTGGCACCATAAGTACTTGCCCATGATCAAGAGAGTTTAAATAAGTGATTGACACAGCATAAATTGCCAGACCCTGCAAAGAAGGTACATCAATGAGGATAGGCAGGGAGACAGATAGACGATGAGAAAATTCAGGTGGACGAGCCACTATCTTCTTCGAGAGAAGACCTTGAGTTACTCTACATCACCTCCATGGCAAAACAAAGACTGTACCTACCAAAGATTACCACCAAATTACTAGCAATTATTGACTGCTGATGTTAACTAACTGTGATCATGAACCTTCCCCAAATATCTATAACAAAGGCAATTAGTTATAAAGATAGAACGTGCCACTCAGATCTCTGTCAAGTTCTGACAGCAGCTCTGGAGATAGAAACAAAGTTAACTTTTTGAGTCTTACATGATTTTGCTTTGGAATCAAAGAGAAATTGATAAGTGATGTGTTTTATGATTACAAAAATGTGGGCGGGTCAATTGAAACAAAGGAAGGTCAGGTTTATGTTTGGGGGTGGGAGAAATTAAACTGAGAAGATGCCATGATACAGAGGGAGTCTTAACAATATTTTGATATTCACTCATGGGATATGGGCATTGCTGGCTGACTAACATTTATTGCTTGCCCCAAGAGAAGATGATGGTGAGTTGCCTCCTTGAACTGCTGCAGTAACATTTTAAGTATAATCTTAACGCCATTAGGAAGGGAATTTCATGATTTTGACCCGGCAACAGTAAAGGAACAGTGACATTTTTCTGAGTAGGATAGTGAGTGGTTTGGAGGGGAACTTGCGGATGGTGGTGTTCCATGCGTCTACTGCACTTATCTTGTTAGGTGAGTGTAATTGTGGGTTTGAAAGGTGCTGTCTAAGGATCTTTGGTGAATTTTGCAGTGAATCTTGTAGATAATGAACACTGTTGCTGTGAGCATCAGTGGTAGAGGGAGTGGGTGCTACGGATGTAGGTCAATCAAGCAAGCTGCTTTGTCCTGGATGGTTTCAAGCTTTTTGAGTGTTGATGGAGCTGCACCCATCCTGGTAAGTGGCGAGCATGCCAGCATACTCCTGACTGTGCCTTGTAGAAGGTAGACAAGATTTGGGCAGTCAGAAGGTGAGTTACTGGCTGCAGTATTTGACGTGTTTGTAGCCACAGTATTTACATAACTGGCAAGTCCAGTTGAATTTCTGGTCAATTGTAGCCTCTAGGATGCTGATAATGAGAGATTCAGTGATGACAATGATATTGAATGTCAAAGGACAGTCATTAGATTGTTTCTGTCTCTATTAGGGATGGTCATGATCTGGCACTTGTGTGACACAAGTAATATTTGCCACTTTTCAGCCATTTTATAACCAGACAAAAGTCTGCCTCAGAGAGATTACAGCCAATTTGATCCAGTAGCTGCTCTACATGTTGACCATTGATGGAACTTTTAACAGACCACAGAACCTCAAGCCCCATGTATTCTAGCTATGTGCTGAAGGTCTTTCAGCAAGGACAGGAATGACTGCCTTTGGCACGTTGTTGGGGAGAGTTGAGTCCAGGTGAAGATTCCTGATGAAGAGGTTGCACTGGGGTTGCGGGTGGAAGAGGCAGACCTTTGGAGAGGCATCCAATGTGGAAAGAGGACCAATGATGGATGAATTCCCTCAGCACTTTTCCAGGTTTCCTCTGTGCTGGTCTCAGAATATTTTCTAACAACCTGTATAGAAGCATTATGACATACCTCTGGAGCAGGTTAGACTTAAACCCAAGTCCCCCAGGCTGAACAGTAGGAAAACTATCACTGTGCCACAACAGCTGCATCTGACTGGGCTTAATATTGAAGGGAGCAAGTAATCCATATGTAATCATTACTTGATCTCTTAAAGACTTTGAATAGGATGAGAGTGAGCTGGCTGCCCAAGGCCTCATCATCCCTATAATATTGCACATGGATTGTGGGTTGATGGGGACACCACACATATAATTTAAAGGACATTCTGATCACAAATCCACCAGCAAAGCGTCATTAACATCTACCCATCCACAGAATCCCATACACCATCATTGTCTAGGAAAGAGTTTGCCAATTGGTTACTGGAAGATCTAAATTTCTTTTTCCCCAGATGAACCATTCTATCTGCACTGAAACAATTAATATTAAAACAAGGTCAGGAGCCTACACAGGAGGAAATTAACATGGAATCCCAAAAGTTTACAGTACATATACACTTCTGATGATAATGTGCTGATAATGCCCACCCAATCTTCGATCACTACTGACCTTATGAGAACAGCCATATTCAGCTGCTGGTTTGGTTAAAATAAGCTCTTGAAAAGTTACACCTTGTTGGGTGACAGTTAATTGGGTCTTCAATGGAAACTAATCTCATAATACTGCTGAACACTCTCCGTAACTCAGAGCTAATTTTATATTTACGCGCATCAGATTTCTCTAAAATGATTAAAAATCTATAAATAAGTTTAAATATGTTGGTTTTACTTTAACTTCTGTGCTATCCAAACATAATCATTTATTTTGCTTTCTGTAAATTTGAATTAAAAGTGCAGCTTTTAATTTTCTAGTTTACTGAGGTTAAATACATCAAAGTGAGTGAGCGTCTACTGACCTCCTTTCTGGCATCACTGCTGCGTAAATTGGCAGCAGATGTAAACTATTATCAGGGAAGAATTAAACCGCATAGCTTCAGAACCAGACTCAGAATATTAACTCTGTTTCTCTCTGTTCCCTTAATTACTTCTCAAACTAGTGAATAGAAGAGATTTCAATACTTACCAGATAGTGCAGGAGAATAAGGTTTTGTGCCGTTGCAAAAAATGCTGATGCTTTTTATGACAGGATGGTTACAGAGCTCCTTCACTTCAGGATTAGGTGTTTTGCACATCCTAAGCAGTACTTGTATAATTACTTGACCACAATGCATTGTTACTTTCTGTTTAGGCATTGAGCCTGTGAAAGAGGGCAGCAGCAGCCCGATTGTCAGGATGGACACCAGACACTCCATTGTAGCTTACAAGTGATCAGCTTCAGCCACTCTCTCTATCCAGGATCCTACAGTCAATTGTTCCACTCACTCTCTAATGATTCTATATTACAAAGAGGACCTGTATCTGTTGAGTGATCTGAAGTTTTCTTTTAGTCTCACACTTCGACCTGACTGGATTTGTCTATTGATGCTGAATATGTTAATGTTTCTTCTCTGTCCTTGTCTTTGATGTTGATCTATTCTCTCTTCCTTTATAGCTGACTTGGTTCTTCATTATGAGCCATCATAGTTTTTCATTAACTTACCAATTTTTCAAATGTTTTTCAAATTTTTCTGAATTCCTTAAGTGTGTTTTATTTACATTTGCTCATTTTCTAATGACTTTTGAAATTTTTCCAACAACTTGACCTTGAAGTTCTAATTGAGCATAACTGTAAAACGTTTTCAGATTAACGTTTGTCCAACCCGTTGATAATAGCAACTGTCAGAAACAATGGCATTGTGGCAATGTCACTAGACCAGCAATCCAGCACCGCCACCCCTCCCCCCACAATCCCCCACCCCTGCCCAATGATCAAGGAAAATGGGTTCAAAATTCCACCATGGCAGATATTGAAATTTGATTAATATAACAAAACTAGCCCAATGGTAACAATGTAGCCACTATAGTCATAAAATTGCATGTTGCCCCTTCGGGAAGGAATTCTACTTTCCTTAGTCAGTATGGCCTAAATGTGATCTAGATCTACAGCAATGCAGTTAGCTTTTAACTGCCTCTCTGCACAATTGGGGATGAGCAATAAATGTCAGTGATGCCATTTCAAAAAAAACAAGTTATCTAAACAGGACCACAAGGCAAACCTTGATCAGTGAGCGATATTCATGATTGACAGAGAGAAAGCAATGTTTGGCCAGGGTGTCCCATGGCTTGGCAGGTATTGTAATTGTAATGAATGGGCTGTACTATTGATGGATGATGGAATGGATGGGTAGTGCCACTGACCATTCAGAAGTGTACTAATGATTGATGAGAGAGTACAATAGACATTGGGGAGATTTCAGCAGTTTGGGTTTTGTTGCTCTAGCAATATTGTTTCTGGGTGGTGCTACTTTTTTTGATTTTGGTTGCATATCAGTTTATTGCCAAGGGGAAGAATCAAGCTCCGTGAAAATTTCATGTCTAATATCCCCCTGTTCCAGGGTACAGTTAATTACATTGTCATGTGATATATAATAATTTAGAGATTCCAGAAAATAAGATGTCAAAGTCTCACCGATAGAACACGAGTGCTGCCAAGAACTCTATTTGTGAATGGTACAGCGGTAATGAACAGTTAGGGGTTACTCCTAATATACTAATATAGCTCATGTGACTTGATAGCTGATATGCGATATAGAGCTATGTCGGTAGTGTGGGTAGTGTAGTCAATTCCCACATTGGCTGAGACTACGTGAAGGACTCACCTTCTCAATCTCTCCCCTCATGAAGGAGCAGCGTTCTGAAAGCTAATGCTTCCAAATAAACCTGTTGGATGATAACCTGGTGTTGCGTAATTTTTAACTTTGTACACCCCAGTCCAACACCAGCACCTCCAAATCATCTTCCCTCACCCAATGTGTGGTGGCCCTCAAGTTAAACTTTTGCCAGGCATCTCTGTATAATGAGAAAGCAGCTATATGGTGACTTTATTCTTTCTTAATAGATGTTATACAAGCATTAACAGCACATCATACAGGTTGGTCCTTATCAGAACAGTGTAGTTATCCTCTGGCATTTAATGGAATAGAAAGCAGAAGACAATTGCCCACTGCTGGAGGATGAGACACTTCATGACCTGTTTCTATCCAGTTATCAAGCCATATAAATGAAGGGCTGAGGGTGAAAGGAGACCAGTCTCCACCACTAAGTCTCCGTCATAATATTCCTTCCTGTTTCCCAAAAAAATCCCACGAGCTACAAACTGTCACATGTACCATAGCAGCTGCTTAGTAAATGGAGGTCACCATTACATTCTTCTCAAAACATTCTGAGAGACTTTGGGGGGATTCAAATTTCCAAATCATGACATGTCTTTTTAGTGACAGTCAGCCAACAGCAACCTTACCTCAGCCACTAAGAGAGTTTCACTGAGAAGAAATACATCATTAGCTTAACAGTTCAATATTCTGCGCAGGAAAGGAAAACACAGAGAGGAAGCAGACACTAAACGTAAGGATACTTATGTGAATGTTGGACAGTAAAGAATATAACACCCGATATTGTCCTTTGGGAGCTAGTTTCTCTCATTAATGCATAAGTACATGTCAAGTCGACAAATGCTGTTCTCAAGAGAGAAGTGTTTTGTTCTGCCTGACATGCTTCTTAAAGGCATAATTTCATGGGTCAGAGATGATGGTGGATGTGTTTATGGCAATGGATCAGTTACTTTCAAGAGAACGGTCTGTTTTAAGTGTTTGCAAATGGCTCTAACATCTCCCAATAAGGTTTATGGTGTGTCGCATACTCTCCTGGGTCCTCATGTCCCTCCAACCTTTCATTTCTTTACAGTTTCACTACCTTTATGTCTTATTGTAATCACTGCTTCAAACCTGAATCTGACAAGGTGAGGGGGATCTCGTGATTTGTTCATCTCAGTTCCAACTAAAGGCTGCCAAACCGAAGGACGTGCAATTAAGTGCACTGGAGCCAACCTGCCCCTACCCAAAGGAAGAAATATAAACAAGAGTTCTATCCTCATTCAGCTAAGCTGAAAATGTGTTGCTGGAAAAGCGCAGCAGGTCAGGCAGCATTCAAGGAGCAGGAGAATTGACGTTTCGAGCATGAGCCCTTCTTCAGGAATCATTCTTGAAGAAGGGCTCATGCCCGAAACATTGATTGTCCTGCTCCTTGGATGCTGCCTGCTGCGTTTTTACAGCAACACATTTTCAGCTCTGACCTCCAGCATCTGCAGTCCTCACTTTCTCCTCATTCAGCTAACCTAAGTTTAAAATGTTGAGTGAAATTGTGATTTTCCGAGATAAAACAAGGGTCTAGGTGAAAATTCTCAATAAATATTTCCCCACCAAAAGGGACAACTGAGTGATTTGAAAAAGGAAACTAATGAGACAATTTATGTTTTAAGTGCATGGAAATTTATAATAACAAAACAAAAGAAAATTTGGAGATTATAAGAAATCAATGAAACTAAATAAACTCACAAAGATATTTTTGCTTCTATTCCTCTTTCTGTGAGAGAATCTAAAATTCAACCTTAGTAACACTACTGAATGAGTAAACCAGAACCTCAGGTTAAAGTTCTGTGCACATGGGTTCGATTTCCACCTTGGCAAATAGAGAAATTTGGATTGATCGAAAATTGAACTAGAATTGGGCCAAATAGCAATGGTATAATTATTATTAAATGTGATGAAAACCTACTTTATCCACTAACATCTTCTGGGGGAAATCTGCCACCCTTAACTGGTCTGGCTTACATGTGACTCAAGACCAACAGCAATATGGTTGACTCTCAACTTCCTTCTGTACTGGCTTAGCCGCCAATCAGTAATACCAAACCTCTACAAAGTCTAAAGTAATGCAAATTGACGAACTGACCTGCATTGACCTAGGCAGTGAAAATGACAACTGCAAATCCAACTCTGTCAATCCTATAAAGTCCTCCTTATCAGTATCTGGGGGCTAGTGCCACAAAAAGGAGAAATGTCTCACAGACTTGTCAAGCAACAGCTTGACATGGTCATTCTGATGGAATCATATTTCACAATGTCCCAGACAACACCAACACCATCCAAGGGGGCAGTCAAGACCCAACAATGGTGGCAGCACAGTGATATACAGTTAGGTGGGAGTCCTCAATACTAACTCTCATTGTCTCGTGGATCAGGTCAAGCCAAATCAGCAGGGATACTTCCTCCTCATTGCTATATATTGCACATCCCAAAACCTCACTCAACTATAAATCAGTTCTCTAACATGTTGATCACCACTTGGAGGAAAGACTATGGATGAAATGTATTCTGAGTAGGATTTCAAAGTTCATCACCAGGAATGGAACAGGAACACCACGACTGGCTGAGCAGGTCGAGTCCTAAAGGACATAGCTGCTAGGCTGCTATGTGATGAAAGAACCAACAAGTGGGAGAAGATTCCTTGATCTCATCCTCACAATCTACCTGTCACAGATGCACCTGTTCATGATGATATCAGCGGGAGTGGAAGTCATACAGGGATTGTGGAGATAGGGATACCCTACATTGAGTTGTGTGGCATTACCACTGTGTTAGAAATCTGATACAGGCTTCAAACAGATCTAGCAAGATGGGATCTAGCAGATTTAGGGATTTGAGGGCTTGAGTCAGAAGGAGAGGCTGGATTAGTGGGGACTTTTTCCCTGGAGCTGAAGGGGGTCCTTATAGAAGTTTATAAAATCATGAGGGGCATGGATACTGTGAATAGCTAAGATCTTTTTCCTAGGGTAAGGGAATTCAAAACTAGAGGTTTAAGATAAGTGGGAAATGATTTGAAAGGACCTAAGGGGCAAGCTTTTCATGCAAAGGGTTGTGCATGAATGGAATCAGGTACTAGACGAGATGGTGAAGGCTGGTACAATTACAACATTTAAAAGGCATCTGGATAAGTACTTGAATATGAAGGGTTAAGAGGGATATGGGCAAAATGCTGGAAAATGGGACCAAAATAATTTGGGATATCTGGTCAGTATGGATGAGTTGATCCAAATGGTCTGTTTCAATGTTGTACATCTCTATGACTATATGACTATAACTTAAGACTGAAAAGTCATGAGGTGCTGTGGGCCATCAGCAGTAGCAAAATTGTACTTAACCATAACCTGCAACCTGATGGCCAACAAATTTGCAACTTGATCATTAGCATCAATGTAGGGGATCAACTCTGCAATTAGGAACGCAGAAGGATACTCATAAAAGTGAGGTATTAATCTATTCAGAAACCATCTGCTCAGTGATGCTTAGTTTGGATTCTGCCAGGGTCACTTTGCTCCTGGTCTCATTACTGCCTTGATCAAAATATAGTCAAAAGAGCTGAACTCCAGAGGTGAAGTGAGAGTGACTGCCTTTGATATCAAGGCTTCAGTTAATTGAATGCAATAGCATGGGGGTCCTAGCAAAATTGGAGTCATCAGGAATCAGAGGGAAAACTCTCAGCTGGTTTGAATCATATCTTGCAGAAAGGAATATGGTTATGGTTTTTGAAGATCAGTCATCTCAGTTGCAAAACACTAACGTAGGTGTGCCTCAGGATTGTGTCGTAGCCCCAATCATTTTCAGCTGCTTCATCAATTATCTTCCCTCCATCATCAGGTCTGAAATGGGGATGCTCGCTAACTTATGCCATGCCAGGCAAGATGCCCATCTGAAACAACACAAAATCCAATCATCTTCCTCTTGTCATTTGTGACAATGCAATCCGTGACTCTATCCATATCGACATCCAGGGAGTTACTAATTACCAGAAACTAAAATGAATCACTATGTAGATACTGTTGCTACAAGAGCAGGTCAAGGGTCCCAAATTCTGTGGAATTCGGTATGCCTGTCCTTAATCTATTCACTACAAGTCAGGTGTATAATGGAATACAGTAAATCTTCGCTTAAAGTCATGTGGTTGCATGACTTTAAATAAATTTAAGTGAATCATAATTTACCTTTTGGGCATTTCTCACCTGGAAAGGGAGATATGGAAATTGAAATACCACCAGCACTGCACATTCCTAGCTGTAATAACTTGCAAAATAAAATAAAACACCAAATATTAAAGAAATACTTTGTTAATTCGAGAAGCATTGTTGGCCTATGGGCAAGAGCAGAGAACACAACATGTAGTTTCAAAGTTATTTCAAAGGGGGGCAGCAAAGTATGATAGATTGAATGGCTTCATTCTGTGCTATATGCAGTACTTTTATTCCTCTCTGATTCTATGATTGGAAGCTGAGAAGAAGTTTAGTTTGTCATATTTTCCCTAATCTTCATAGAAAATCTCTGTCATATGCTCCTCTGGAGGGTTCAGAAATCTTGTCCCCTTAGTGCTTTCAGATGCAGCTTTAAAATGCATTTTTGAAAAAAAATATTTTGGTCATCTTTCATTTAAGAAATGTGGTGTTCTATTTTCACACCTGTTTTAATTCCTCATATTTTTAATTCTTTGAATAGCACCCCCTAAAGAAAATACCTAATATTGTGTCACAGATTACTGCTGAAGTCCTTCAGTCACATGCAGATGGGTTTCCAATACTCTCTGCCTGAATTTCTACAGATGCAATGTGCAACTCCTCAATGTGCAACTCTGAATCTGAGAAGGCACACAAATGATATTTAATGAAAATGGTGACATGAACCAGAAAAACAGGCCCTAAGCAACAAAACACAATTAAAACAAAAATAATTTAAGAGGGGACTTGCTGCACTCTCCATTTACTTGAAGGGTGCAGCTCCAAAAAAAAACATCATGTCAAACTAACCTCTGGATCGACACCTCATCCACCAACATTCCCTCCCTTCTTCACTGATATATAGTGTGTTCCATCTACAAGATAAACTGCAGTAACTCAATATGGTTCCTTCAACAACACTTTGGAAACCCATGGCTTTTATCACCTAGATGATGAACAACAGTAGATGCATTAGGATAATACCAACTGCAAGTTCATCAACAAGTTAAACAAACCATCCAGACTTAGAACTGAGCCTGTGTTCCTTCAGTCAAGTTAATTGGGTCAAAGTTCTGGAACTCCCTTCCTAAGAGCTCTGCAGGTGTACTTATATCACATGACTGCAACATTACAGGAAGGCAGCTCACCAACAATTTACGCAAAACAATTAGGGATGTGCAATAAATACTGGCCTAGTCAGCAACACCCACATCCCATGAAAATAAAACAACATAGATATATAATCCTCAAAATTAAATAGAAAAACATTTAATCAAATATTGAAGGTGATCTTCATCCTCAAGTGTGTGAAACTTATTAGGTTCAGAATGAAAAGAAGCAAATCTCAATGAAACTTCAAATTATTTAAGTGATTTTGAGATAGTATGAATGCTTGCAGTTAAGCAATCAACAGTTAAGAAGTTGTTCATTTAATCAATAAAGACTGCTCCTCTCATTATCCTGTATTATCCCACACTTAGCAGTTTCGACAGAGGCCTGTCCTCGGCAGTTTCAAGAGCCTCCCTCAGTCCTCGGCGATCAGTGACTGGACATGCCTCTGGTTCTCAGCAGTTAAAAGGGTTTAGTCTTCAGAAGTTGGAGAAGGCCTTCATTCTTGTCGGTTGTGGCATCCCCCCTTGCTCACCAGTTGGGTAAGCCTTGGTCTTTGGCAGTAGCTAGTTTGTGAAACTAAGCAGCCATGGAACGAGCAAAAAAAAGTTACTTGTCTAACTTTGTCTCTTTTTTAAAATATATAATTTATTGAATTAAGTGACGCTTTTTTGTGGCAACTTTTACACATTTTACTATATTTTCACAAATACAAATAACAACAAATTTCTATCTATCTATCTATCTATCAATTGTGAAAAGACTGTAAGATGCTATTACAGTTCTAAGAAAGGCTATTTTGAATTTACTGTACGTAGAATTGGATAACGAACACGTTGGTCAAGGCATCTAGCTAAGTTGCAGTATCCAGCAATATATTAAGATTTAGGGTTGGCATTGTACACTTACAAGCTTAGTGTCATTGCAAGAATTCATTTTAACTCTGCGTAATTCTTAGCAACTTTACATTGTTGTGAGGGGAGTGTTCATTATGTGTTTGCAAACTAGTTTTGTCGCCATTCAAAAATTATCTTGTTGTGAGTGTGTCACTTTCAATCTGATATTCCTATTTTTACCTGATAGCTTTTGAACCATACTTCTTTGCACTACATCGTCAGGCCCTGAGCTCTGTCAGTCACTCGGATGTGCAGCTTATGCCTCAAAACAAAGTAGACAGAAAAGCACAACTATTCATTTTATCAGCAGTAGCAGCAATAAAAAAAAAGGAATAGATCCCAAAATAAAAGCTCTCAGGAAAGACCATGCAGCCCTTAGGCCAAATTGGAAAGAATTAGATGCCGTTCTACTGTTGGTAAATTTATTATAACTGAATGCTGAAAACTTGTAAAATTTACTGTTCATCTGCATACTGTCAGTTCCTTTAAACAGTGCCACCTCCCAGGTGCAACCTTCCTCTTCTCAATGTTCATTAACTCAGATAGCAGCATTTAATGTGAGACCACTTGAAATGCAGGAAAACTTTCTGTAAACCTTGTTACCTGAGTTAACTCATCCTCCAGGCACCAGAGATATTCAAAAAATAAATTTGTTTTGTAGATTTTTTTACCAACTTATTTCTTCATTTATATTGACAGAGGGATTAATTTGCATTTGGAAATGCTAAACAAACTTGTGAAATCAATTAATTGTACATGACCGAAGCAGTTTAATACACCAGGATCATTAGCTGTAGGTTTGCTCGTTGAGCTGAAAGGTCCACTTTCATGAAAATGAACCTTCCAGCTCAGCAAGCAAACCTACATCCAGAACCTCAACCTGAGCTACGAATCATCTCAAAACTCATCAGAATCATTATCAGGATGCTTGTGGAGCACTGGTTAGCATTTCCAAGCTATTTTTTCATCATTTTTACATTTATGGCTGTAATAAATCAGTACAAGAATTGCACCACCGTAAATAAAGCTGCCTTTCTGATTAGACATGTCAAACTGCAAATTACACTTGTGTTGAGTTTGCAAGGTAGCCTCATAGGTGAATGGAGTCAAACTCATTGGCATGGGACTTTGTTGTATCTGGGCCAGACTTTATAGGAAGAGCAAGTACTCTTCCTTCAAGATAAGTTTCATGACATTCTTCAACCATAAGTGCCAAGTGGATGATCTACCTCAGCCTCCTCCAGAGATCCCCAACATCACAGATGTCAGTCTTTAATCAGTTCACTTCATTTAATAGCAATAAAGAGCTCAAGGCACTGAATACTGCAAAAACTATGGGTCTTGACATTACTCCAACATCCACTGACAATATGAGAAATTATATGTGCTGTACACAAAAAAAAACAGGATATGTCCAACCTGGCTAATTGTCACCCTATCAATCGATTCACAATCAGAGTTCCAGTGTTGCGGTGACAATGACAATAAGGCCCTTAACACCAAGGATATATTTGACCAACCGTGACGTCAAGATGTCCAAGCAAAACAGGAGTCAATGGGAAACAAGGGAAAATTCTTCCCTAGTTACAGTCATACTTGGCACAAAAGAAATTGGTTGTTGTTGTTGAAAGTCAGTCACCTCAGCTCCTGAATATCTCTGCAGGAGTCCCTCAGGGTAGTGTCCTGGACAAAATCACTTCCAACTGCTTCATAAATGACTTTCCCTCCATAATATGGTCAAGATATTCACTGATGGTAGCTCAATCTCCAGCACAACTTGCAACTCTTCAAACACTGAAACAGTCCATAACTAAATGTAGTTTGACCTGGGCTGACAAGCAACTGTTACATCTGTAAATCATTTAGAGAATACTGAGAAGCCTGGATACAGTGGACAGGAAGACGAGTTTTCTACTTTTAGGAGAGACTAAGACACAAGGACCCAGCCTCAGAGTGAAGAGACAACCTTTTAGAACTGACATAAAGAGGAAGTTCTTCGACCAGAGGGTGGTGAATCTGCAGATTTCATTGCCACAGAAAGGTATTAAAGCCAAGTCATTGAGTGTGTTTAAGACAGATACTGTTGGATTCTGGATTGACCAGGTGGACAACCCCAGGAGTTCACTTATTTTATGGTCAGTGCCTCATGTTCACATGTACAATTTACTTCTCAGTTCTGATCTGTAAGTTTCTCCCCCCCAATCACAAAATTCATCCTGAGTTTCTCCTGAAATAATTGGTGAGTAGCAATTGGAAAAATACAGTAAGTGTAATTTGTTGAACAAATAAGGAATTGAGGTTAATATGAGATAACACCTTGGCTGTGAAAATTTTAAAATTTTGATCTCTGAGAATGGAGGGTAGATTATGACAAGAAGAGAGTACAAAGTTCCCTTTATCGGGCCAAAAATCATGGAATTGATTTTTTGACAGAATTGTCTTTCACACACATATGTACAAAATTGATTGATCATTTCCAAATGCTGCACTTCTGAGAGGAAGCTTCATCTGCTGGGAAGAAATGTAAGGTTCAGGAGTTAGAAGCTGGTGATTAACTGAAATGGTCACTGACCTGATGGAAATTGAAGACTCTGTTATCACGATCCAGATTGCAACATGCGTATTGCAGTAAGATGCAAATTTGTTGGGAGTGGGGGAAGTGAGGACCGTTTGGCAGGATTGCTGTTGTGGGTGGGGTTGGGTTGTCTACAGTGTGGGGTTCTTTGCCTTTTCTGGTTGGAGTGGTTTCAGAACCTGCTTCCTTGTCCTACCCACAATGGAGATTGAGCTGTTGTACATAGGACCTGTGTTTGGACCGATGAGAAATGGAGAAGAAAATCCCATGCAGCACCTTGCCTAGACTTGGGACATTTCCCATTGATGGCTGCAGATTCAGCACTGGAGCATGTCCCCATCTCCATCCTGTTTATATAATCTTTGGTTGTATCAAGTGGCTTTGGATATTTGAGAACTGATACATTCAGTAGCAACCAGAGACAAGAACACTGACACGTGCAACCTCCACCTGGAGGCTGTCTCGCACAAATGTGTGTTCCCAAAGGACTTTTCACAATCATTTTCAGTGATTCAGTGTTGTATTTTTATTAGGACAGGTTAATAACATTATTCTGACCAATTTCTTTTGGGGGGTCAGTGTGGACTTGTTGGGCCGAAGGACCTGTTTCCACACTGTAAGTAATCTAATCTAATCTAAATATCAGAGCACCACAGCACACCTTGCAGATTTGAAAAATGACATGCCTTCTATATTAATATTTTTTATTTAAACTTCCAATATATTCAAGGGAGAATTTGTAAAGATCATGTCTTTTTGTTTTGCTGATTATGAGCAGAAAAAAAGTAAAGGACTGTTTTAAAACAAGAATTGCAGTATGTTTTGAAAGAAAGTAACCTGACACTCATTGTGAACTCAGTTTACACAGCTGCTGGTTCCAGCCTTAGCTGAAGTGTAGTTTGCAGACAAGCTGGAGCTGAAGGAGATTCAGCATACCAAGTAGCTGATTGATCTGTGGACTAATGACTACTTATCAATGATAAAGGCAAAACTATCTGATTGGTTTTCAGGACGATGAACAGCTTGAGGGTGTGAATAAGGTAGAGAGAAGCTATCAGAGCTCAACCAGCTAAGGAGCTCTCTCTGTTTCTCCATAAAGCCACTTGAAGCCTGAAGAGAACCAGTTCTTATTTCCTCCAGCTGTTGCTGCAAGTAGTGACTTTAAATTAATAAGAAAGAGACCTTTTATAAGTGTGAGTCAGCCCCTGTGCCTCCGAGAAATGAATGTATATATCTGGAGAAAGATGTTTCCATTTCCACCTGGTTCCTGAGGTCTATTCTTAATGGACACTGGTGGAATTGCTTTGGAGGTGACAGGAGTTTGAGGGGTGGCAATGGGGGGTATATGAGATAATGGTAGGTGGATGTGGGAATGAGCTGGAAATGATGTGGTGTAGAGGTATGGCAGTGGATGGAGGGCATAAGTTGACAGGGTGGAGCCATGGGAGTATGAGAGGAACTGGGGGAGAGGGGGAATTTAGGTGGCAACTGTTGACATAAAGATTGTGTGGGGTGGGGTATGAAAGATGAAGAGCAAGGGTTTAATTGCTATTAAAACAAGTGTTACAAAGTGCCAGAGAGCTGAGTAGAGACGACCCAGCACTCACTTGCACCCATGGAACACTGAATTGGCAACCAAGCTTTCTGACTCAAGCAAGTTGACTGAGTCACAAATATCTGGAAAATAATCTGTTCCTGTTTTTTCTCTCATTGAGCATGTGCTGATAATGATTTTGCTGCTGCCATTTAAAAGTCCACTAGATTCACGTTTGTCCCATTATTTTCCCCCACTGCCATCATCATGCTCTTTCCTTAATCTTTCCCGCCTTCTGCTCTATCGCAGATTTTCTCTTATCCATTCCTCCCCATTCCATTTTTTTGCCTTTATCTTTGCTGTTACATCTGTAGCTTTTTCCAGTTTTGATAAATAGTCACCAAATGTTAACTCCATTGTGCTCTACAGAAATGCTGCCTTACTTGCTAAGTATTTCCTGCATTTTCTGCTATTATTTTGCATATAGTGATATTCCTTTTCGAATTTTCCAAGTCATGACTGGTGTGCAAACTATTTGATTCCCCCTTATAATAATAGTCATTTACTCCCAGCACACAAATTATAATTGGTGGAAATCTGTGGACATTACCCACCATATCTTTATAAAAACTAATACTGTGTGGACTCTGTGCTGAGGGGGAGCATTTTAAAGACTGTCATTAGTAGAAATAGTTGGCCGTGCAGCAAATTTTTCGTAATGATGTTGGTGCTTTTGACTTTGAAAAAAAAAGTCTCTCTACTATTTGCAACATATACAGTGAAGCAAATGCAGCACCATGTGGTAAGCATAGAATGGAAAAAGGCCATAATGATTGTTTTGAGCCTTTATGACTGGTTAGTAAGGTTAGATCTCATGGAATACAGAGAGAACTAGCCATTTGGATATAGAATTGGCTCAAAGGTAGAAGAGAGAGGGTGGTGGTGGAGGGTTGTTTTTCAGACTGGAGGCCTGTGACCAGTGGAGTGCCACAAGGATTGGTCCACTACTTTTTGTCATTGATGCAAACAATTTAGATAAGAACACAGCAGGTGCAGTTAGTAAATTTGCAGATGTCAACAAAATTGGAGGTGTAGTGAACAGCGAAAAAGGTTACCTCAGATTACAACGGGATCTTGATCAGATGGGCCAATGGGCTGAGGAGTGGCAGATGGAGTTCAATTCAGGTAAGTGTGAGGTGCTGCATTTTAGGAAAGCAAATCTTAGCAGGACTTATTCACTTAATGGTAAGATCCTAGTAAGTGTTGCTGAACAAAGAGACCTTGGAGTGCAGGTTCGTAGTTCCTTGAAAGTAGAGTTGGAGTTAGATAGAATAGTGAAGAAGGTGTTTGGTACGCTTTCATTTATTGGTCAGAGCATTGAGTACAGGAGTTGGGAGGTCATGTTGCATGTAATTCTGATCTCCTTCCTGTCGGAAAGATGTTGTGAAATTTGAAAGGGTTCAGAAAAAGTTTACAAGGATGTTGCCAGCGTTGG
Organism: Hemiscyllium ocellatum; assembly: GCF_020745735.1. Lineage (NCBI taxonomy): Eukaryota > Metazoa > Chordata > Chondrichthyes > Orectolobiformes > Hemiscylliidae > Hemiscyllium > Hemiscyllium ocellatum. Next base: position 109,640,615 of record NC_083402.1, read on the forward strand.
AAGATTTGAGCTCTCGGAAGAGGCTGAATAGGTTGGGGCTGTTTTCCCTGGAGCGTCAAAGGCTGAGGAGTGACCTCATAGAGGTTTATAAAATCATGAGGGGCATGGACAGGATAAATAGATGAAGTCTTTTCCCTGTGGTGGGGGAGTACAGAACTAGAGGGCATAGGTTGAGGGTGAGAGGGGAAAGACATAAAAGGGATCTAAGGGGCAACTGTTTCATGCAGAAGGTGGTACGTGTATGGAATAAGTTGCCAGAGGAAGTGGTGGAGGCTGGTACAATTGCAACACTTGCATCTAGATGGGTATATGAATCGGAAGGGTTTAAAGCGATATGGGCCAACAGCTGGCAAATGGGACTAGATTAGGTTAGGATATATGGTCTCCATGGTTGAGTTGGACCGAAGGGTCTGTTTCTATGCTGTATATTTCTATGACTCTATGACTCTACGTGACCTGCAACAATAGAGCTTGGAGCGATTCTGGTGGCGGACACAGTAATACAGTGAAATCACTGATGTTTAACATCAAAATGGTTGTCGGCCCTCATGCTGAGATGGTGGGAAAATGGCACACATCATCTCACGTTCCAATTTCCTCTTTGCTCCTAAAACCTGATTTTCTTCTGTGTTCTACATCATTACTTTCACAGGTCATTGTAAAATAGCACACCATGTGCTTAAACTCACAAATGTACCTTCCACTCTCAGGACAAATAGTGTACAAGAACACATGGGACACAGCCAGAACCTGAACATTATTATGATTTGTGCATCCCTTCGATCCTTACTCTGTGATCACTTCCTAAATGAGATTCATATAAGCAAGTCATCTACATAAATTGAAATCTATGCCCAAAGCATAGCCTTGGGCAAACAATTTCTCTGAACAATGGTTATCAGACTGGAAAGTAGGCTAAGTAGGCTTTTCTGTCTACTTCAAAAAGCACTAGATTACATACGGTCAGAACATTATGTTTAAGCTATACATATAGCGGCATTTTCAACAAGTATGCATTTTTTCTGCCTGTATTTTCTTTTATTGATTTATTTTTCTGCGTTAAAATGGCGCCAGACAGTGGTGACGCTATACAATACTTTTCACTCCATTTTGTAGCAATATACACGACAATAAATAAATCAAATCAAACAGGGAGTCACATCCAGGTAGAACTAACAAGAAAGGATTGTAGGGGAAAGGATGAACAGCTTGGATCTCTGGCAATTAACAGCTTTAAAGAAAGCAACTTCTTGAGCAGAGATTGGTGAGAATGTTGTGGTTCTGTTCGCCAAGCTGGGAATTTGTGTTGCAGACATTTCGTCCCCTGAGGAAAGATCACAGAAGTGCTTCACAGGAGGCTCCCAAGCACTGAGGATGTCACCTAGACAGAAACATCTACAACACAAATTCCCAGCTCGGTGAACAGAACCACAACAACGAGCACCCGAGCTACAAATCGTCTCACAAACATTGGTGAGAATATTATAAAGAGTAATTAAGACAAATAGGATAGCAGCATGGGGGATCATTGGTTAGAATTGCTGCCTCATAGCACCAGGAACTTGGGTTGAATTCACTTCAGTGTGGAGTTTGCACATTTTCCCTGTGTCTGCAGGTTTCCTCCCGTGGTCCAAAATGTGCAGATAAGGTGGTTTAGCCATTGGAAATGCAGTGTTACAGGGATGGGATGGATCTGGTGGAATGCTCTTCAGAGGATTGGTGAGGACTCAATGGGCCAAATGGCATGTTTCCACACTAGGAGCATAGGATGATAAGTAAATTTGTGATGATGCAAATATTGACCAGGTACTTGACAGCAAGAATGAAGGTGTTAGGTTACAGGGAAATATAAACGATTTTTTAGATGGGCAAATTAGTGACAGATTGAATTTATACCTGAAACATGAGAGACAATGCACTTTGGAACACAGAACAAGATAAGGGAATGCTCAATGAATGGCATGTCAGTAGGAAGGTCAGAGGAACACGTAGGGTGCTTGTCCACAGGTCCCTGAAGGTAGCAGAGACAGGTTAATACACTAGTTAAGAATGCAAACAGGACGTTCACCTTTCTCCATTGTGGCATCAATAATAAGAGCAGAAAGGTCATGTTGGAGCTGTATAGAACTTTAGTTAGGCAACAGCTGGAGAACTGTATTGTGTTCTGATCACCGCAATGTTGGAAGAATACCACTGCATTGGAGGGGGTGCAAGGGAGATTCATCAGGGAGTGTGGAGGGGGGAAGAGTGTGGGAGGGGGGAAGAGTGTGGGGGGGGGGAAGAGTGTGGAGGGGGGAAGAGTGTGGGGGGGTAAGAGTGTGGAGGGGAGTGTAAGGGTGTGGAGGGGAGTGTAAGAGTGGGGGGGTGTAAGAGTGTGGAGGGGAAGGAAGAGTGTGGAGGGGGGAAGAGTGTGGAGGGAGGGTAAGAGTGGGGTGGAAGAGTGTGAAGGGGGGAAGAGCGGGCGGAAGAGTGTGGAGGAGAGGAAGAGCGTACGGGGGAAGAGTGCAGAGGGGGAGGAAAAGTGTGGCGGGGGAGGAGGAGTGTGGGGGTGGAGAGTGTGGTGGGGGGAAAGAGTGTGGTGGGGGGAAAGAGTGTGGAGGGGGAAAGAGTGTGGAGGGGGAAAGAGTGTGGAGGGGAGTAAGTAGGGAAGTGTGTGGAGGGGGGGAGAAGAGTGTCGGGGGGGAGAGTGTGCAGGGGGGAGAAGAGTGTCGAGGGGGGAGAAGAGTGTGGGGGGGGAAGAGTGTGGAGGGAGTGGAAGATTGTGGAGGGAGGTAAGAGTGTGGAGGGGGGGAAGAGTGTGGGGGGAAAAGTGCGGAGGGGGAAGAATGTGGAGGGGGTAAGAGTGTCTGTGGGGGAAAAATGTGGGGGGAAGAGTGGGGGTGGGAAGAGTGGGGGTGGGAAGAGTGGGGGTGGGAAGAGTGGGGTGGGGAAGAGTGGGGGGAAGTGAGGGGGATGAGTGGGTGGGGAAGAGTGGGGGGAAGAGTGTGTGAGGGGGAAAAGTGTGTGAGGGGGAAAAGAGTGTGGAAGGGGAAAAGATTGTGGAAGGGGGAAAAGAGTGTGGAAGGGGGGAAAGAGTGTGGAAGGGGGAAGAGTGGGGGCAGTGAAGAGTGTGGAGGTAGAGGAAGAGTGGGGGGAAGAATGGGGAGGCAGGGAAGAGTGTGGTGGGGGACGAAGACTGTGGGGGGGGGGAAGAGTGGTGGGGGGGGAGAGTGGTGGGGGGGAAGAATGGGGGCGGGGAGAAGAGTGGTGGGGGGAAGAGTGGGGGGCAGGGAAGAGAGTGGAGGGGGAGGAAGAGTATGGAGGGAGTGGAAGAGTGTGGAGGGCGGTAAGAGTGTCTGTGGGGGAAAGAGTGTGGGGGGAAAGAGTGGGGGGGGAAGAGTAGTGGGGGGGAAGAGTAGTGGGGGGGAAGAAGTGTGGGAGGGGGAGAAGAAGAGAAAGGTTTGCTGGAAAGAGACCTGGGAACACTATAAACTTGGAGGAGAAAAAAGATTTGGAGAAGAATCAGAATTAAACTAAGGGGAAGTTTAGAGGAAGGAATGGGGGCAGAAAGGGAGTTTGTGTGTGGGTGTGGAGAGAATTTAGAGAGGGAAGTGAGTGAAAGAACAACAGTGAAAATGTTGCGGAGGGAGTGTGTGGGGAATGCAGCTTTAACTCTCCTGCGTTAAAGCTTGCAGGCTGAATCGCTAGAACATGCGTTTTTCTTTCGTTGATCGATTGTGTGCTGGTAAAACGCAGGGAAAGCTGGTAGCTGGTTCACTCTGAGCAGTAAAATATTGCTCCTCCTTTCGTATGTGTGAAGTGTAGCTGTGTCCGGAACAAAGGGCTCACTGAGGCGGACTGTCCAGCTCAGTCACTCTAAGGCTGCCTACAGCAACCTGCTGCTCACTGACGGTACGTGCAACCTCCAATAGCAACTCCCATTGTTTGTAATCCCATCCCAGTACATTCACTGTCACCGCTTGAGCAAAGAACAATACCTCCACTGTCAAACATGCAAACGAAACAGAAGTTGCTCATCCATTGCTCCTGACATTTATTTATATATAGAATGGATCAGGGTGATTGTAAATGGTCTCTTATTATGTGGGAATCACTACGTTTTCAACTATCCACATTGAATCTTTTTGCTAATTAAGACGTACATATAAATGTAATCAAAGAAGATAGGTAATGTTAAGCTTCGGAGCCCACTTGGTGAACTGCTGGTACGTGCTAATTTTCACATGACTGATCAGAAACTGTTGAGACTGCAGATGGCCAATTAATGTTATCGAAGAGTTGACGAATGTAGTTCGACTCTTGTGTGAGCAGAGCTTTGTTAGGCCTGCAAAGAAGGATGACTTTTACAACTTTCATCTTTTAAGCTGAGCCCTTTTTTTCATTATTTTTACTTGTTTGACAAATGGTTCATAAAGAATTACTTTTACTTGCCCATATTTACACGGTTACCTCTCACAAAGTTTATATATTGCCCTCAAAATGCATATATTAAAAATAAGCAATGTTGCCATCATGTTTTAATTATTTGTTCAGTGGAATATGGATGTTCAGTCGCGAGGCTCGCATTTGTTGCCTGAAAGTGAGTTGCCTTCTCGAACTGCTGCAGTCCATGATGAGTGGGTATACTCACAGTGCTATTTGAGAGAGAGAGAGAGAGAGAGAGGAACATTTTCTGACCAAGACACCATGAAAGAAGAGTGAAATAGTTCCAAGTCAGGGCAATATGTGGCTTGGGGGAGTTTGCACTTAGTGGTATCTTCAATATATGCTTGTCCTTCGAGGTGATAGAGGCCTAGGAAACCGCTGAAGATGTCTTAGTGAGTTGCTGCAGTGTATCTGTGGGTAGGATACGTAGCTGGTGTTCTGTATTGATGGGATGCCAATCAAGTGGGCTGCCTTGTCTGGGATGATGTTGAGCTTATTGAGTGTTGTTGGTGATGAACCCATTCAGACTTGCAGAATATGAAAAGTAAAAAAGAATGACATTAGTTTGGAATTCCCTCCCTAATTGTGTTGTGACTCTACCTACAAAACATGGACTACAGCAATTTAATTCTAGAAACTGCCATTTCAAAACCACCTCAAGGGCAACTAGGGATTGACAATGAATGCTGGCCCAGCCAACGACACCCACATCCCATGAGTGAATAAAAATTCTTTTGGCAAAACTATTTTATATTCTTGGTTTCATTGTGCTGCTCAAGAATACTTGCAGAGTTTCTGAGGTAGAGGAATCAGTAATTTTTATTTAAGAAACATCTTACAGTTGATTCATTTTGCCTTGAGATCAGCAAGAGAGAACAAGATAATGTAATATTGTATCACTTCCTGTGATGCTGTGTCATGTTGTACTAGCATATCAGATAGTCAGATCTAAGCTATTATACTGCAGCTCACAGTATTTGAACTTATTCCCCTATATTATAGCATCTTTCAATCTTTATATACCGTGACTGACCTCTGTCATTCCCAGACAATCGCATTTTTATGGCTGCTTATTTCTTGCCTAGATGAGTCAGAACCTTCTCCACATTCTTTTCTGTATATTTGGTACAGAAAATGTCATTCTTTGCAGTTCAGTCTCACCCTTTCCTTGGGCTGTTTAGCTGCTGCCATTCTACCGAGGCATTGTGCTTGACTCAAACTTTAAAATCTACACCCAAATGTCTCAGAGACCCTTCAAAACTGCTCATCCTTATCCTTAACTCACATGCATCAGCCCTAAAATTCTTATTCTCTCTGAATTTCAGGGCAAGTTTTTAGGCGGGGAATGGATGAGAATGGAGGCAGGCAGACAAGGCTTGCCATTTGTCCAGCATTATTCAATCCCCCAACCATGCAAAAGACGCAAAGCCATTGTCAATGAGGATAGATCAATTACAGAATTGTTACCCATCCACAAACAGTGGTCGCTTAAAGTCAGTGATTAAGGATTGACTAGAATTTACTGACAGGCTTACAGGGTCCCTAACTAGTGTTGCAAACACAGCAACTGCCTTGGGATGGAATTCCAACAACTAGCCCTGGGGCCTATTGCTTCAGCAAGCCTTTGAGGCTTCTCTGTAACATACCCATAGTTACTGTGGAGGATTTCATCCCTACCTAGTGAACTCCATCCAGCTGTGACCATTCTGCTTTCAAATATTTTAAAAGTTCAGAGGGAACACCTCTCTCCTCTTTTTCAGATGGAGGATTTCCCCCCACCTTACTTACCTGCAATGGCAAGCTGCAGCTTCTTCCAGGTTGAAAAATCTCCTATTGGCTCCCCAGCTTTGAGAGTTTATCCATCATCCTCAGTTGGATGCCAAGCAACTCCTGTGGTCATTAATTGCCTAGTCCCATGGTGCAAGATCAAGAATTGTAATTTACCCTGATCCAAAATGGAGAATCTAGCTTTGTGCTTCCCATACATTCAAAATGTGGGGGACAAGAACTAAAATAGGCCATTTAGCCCCAGCAGCCAGTTGCTCTATTCAGCTGGATTAAGGCGTATCTGTACCTCTGTTTGACACCCTTGATAAACAAAAATCAACAATCTAAGTTTTGAATTTTTCAATTGACATCTGCTCAGGAGCTTTTTGGAGGAGAGAGTTCCAGATTTCTTTGTCCGTTGTGTAAAGACCTGAATCCTGAATGAACTAGTTCAAATTTTAAACCGCCTCATCGAAAGAAATACTACCTCTCGATCTAACCAAGTTGCTGTGGTAATCAGAAATGCCAAAATTAGATCACCTTTGATCATTGATATTCAGGCTGAAGCTGCACATTCTTGCCCTCACAGTTTGCTGAGCTTCAATACTGTACAACATTATCTCACTTTCCTACTATCTTTGGCCACATTGATTCCCAAATCCACAATACACAAATACAAGACCTTCTTCCATTCTAGTGTTATGACCTTCTCGACTACTTTATTGTTTTTCAATCTGTCCTTGCATTCCTTCATTTCTTCCCACTTTTGGATGTTTTGGCTCTAAACCTCGTGCACCAATGCAAACAGGAGACAAAGATAAATAACATGGTTTGGAATCTTGTTAAAGTAGAGGCCTTACAGCGAGAGACCTGCACTGACTCATGGAGTTAAGGCTTTCTCAAACTAATATCGATTAGCCACTGGAGAGGCCATCAGCAGGGCTTCACCAATTAGAAGCTGGCATGGCCCACACCTCGCAGTGTCAATGCCAAATGGGCATTCAGGGTCACAGTGGTCCAAGGTGTAAGGACAGTTTTTTTTGGAGGGGGCAATGGGAGAGGGTGACAGGGAATTTGGAAGCATGGACAGGGGGTGACTCCCTGCAGATGCCCCATTGTCCTATGATTAGTTGCTTGATTCCTGCAGACAATCCACATGTTTGCAATTGGGTTGATTCCAGCAAATTCAGATTGAGGCTCTTAACCCAATCTTAAGTGTTTCATATCTCAATTATATCTTGTAACAGCCTAAAGCAAAAGTGACAAAATATTTGATAATTAATAGGACTAAAGGCAAACATGTCACCAGCACCTTATAGCCCAGATCCGAATTCTTTCCAGAAAGTAGTAGCAGATCATGGAAGCATTTGGTTGAAATATTCCAGAACTCATTAGGGTCCAGTGGTGAGGGAGCAGAGGTTTTCCTGTGAATTGGAAATCTCTAAAGAGACACCTCAGTTCGAGAAGAGAGGGAAAGGGAAAGTAGGAAATATTTAGGACAGTTTGTCTAATACCCATCATTTGGAAAATGCTAGAGTCCATTATTAAGTAGAATTAGCAGGACATTTAGGAGAGTTTAATGCAATCAAACAGACAATGATTTTGTGAAAATAAAATTGTGTTTGACACATTTGCTCATGGTCTTTGAGGATATAATATTCAAAACTAATAAGATGGAACCTGTAAATGTAGTGCATTTAGATTTTCAGTCGGCATTTGATAGGGTGTCTTCCATTATTTGCTATATGTACTAATGACATGGAAGAGGGGACAGACTGTCAAGTATATAGCTAGGGGAAAGTGAGGGGCTGCAGATGCTGGAGATTAGAGTCGAGAATGTGGTGCTTGAAAAGCGCAACAGGCCAGGCATCATCCGAGGAGCAGGAGATTCAACATTTCGGGCATAAGCCCTTCATCAGGAAGGATGAAAAGCTTATGACCAAAATGTCGATTCTCCTGCTTCTCTGATGCTGCCTGACCTGCTGTGCTTTTCTAGCACCACACTCTTGACTGTCATGTATGTAAGTCTGCTGATGATAAAAAAAAATGTGGGAGGGCGTATTATAATGAGGATTTTAGGAATCTGCAGGGGGATTTAGATGTTGAGTGAATGTGCAAAACTTGGCAGTAGCAGTTTTAAGTGGGAAAGTGTGAGTTTCATGCTCTTTGAGAGCAAAAGGCAGACTATTATTTTAAAAAAAAGAGACTCCAAAATGTTGCAAGTATTTGGAACAGCTTCATTAAGTTGGGATGAGCTGTTGGGTTTTCAGCACAGAGTGAATTAGCTGTTCGTATGCAAGAAAAAAAGCAGCATGCAGGTGCAGCTACTGGTTAACCAGGCCATTGGTTTTTACTGCTGAAGGTTGGACTCTAAAAATAGGGAAATCTTAATCCAGCTGTACAGGATGTTGGTGTAGCTTCATCTGGAGTACTGTGCACAGTTTTGGTCCCTTTATTTAAGGAAGGATATACTGTCAGGCAGTTCAAAAGAGGTTCATTAGGCTGATTCCTGACATGGGAGGGTTGACTTTATCAAGAATGACTAAATAGATTAGGTGTTTATTCATTAGAGTTCAGGAGAATGAGGGGTGATCATATTGAAATGTACAAGATTCTGAAGGGACTTAACAGGGTAGATATTGAGAAGATGTTTCCAAGAAGACGTTGGTTTTGACCTAGGGGATATAGTTACAGAGGAGAAAGTGAGGACTGCAGGTGCTGGAGATCAGAGCTAAAATGTGTTGTTGGAAAAGCGCAGCAGGTCAGGCAGCATCCAAGGAGCAGGAGAATTGACGTTTCGGGTATGAGCCTTTCTTCAGGGAAGATATTTTCAGATATAGTTACAGAATAAAGTCAGATACATTAGGGACATTTAAGGGACTCTTGGATAGGCACATGGAAGTGAGCACAATGAAGGGTATGTAGGTTAGTCTGATCTTAGAGTAGTATAGAAGGCCGGCACAACATCGAGGGCTGAAGGGCCTGTTTTGTGCTGCACTGTTCTGTGTTCTATGTAATAAAGGGACTCATTTAAAACTGAGACAAAGAATTTAATCTCCAAAAAGATAGTGAATGTCTGGAATTAGAGAATTGTCGAGGCTACATCAGTGAAAGTATTTAAAGAGGAGGTTGTTATGGACCAGGCCAGACCCCCTCAAGAAAGTAGCCCAGATTTTAACTTTGCTAGTTGTTTTAAGCAAGTGTAACATGGATATTCCAGGAGGGATGCAATTGGTCAAATCGTGTCATTTTAAACAAAACAGAATTTATTTACAAGATTACCAAATGGAACACAAACAAAAGAGAGCAGGATACTGAATAACTTAACCTATCTGAAAACCCAACAGATCATCCCAACTTAATGAAGCTGTTCCAAATACTTGCAACAATCCTCATAAATACCCTTTGGCACAAAATCAAACACAGGGTCTAACAGGAGAGAAGTGAGAGAGAGAGGAGGATCAGCCTGGACCCGCTTCTTTGGGTACAGCAGCTTTTTCAACACTGCTACTTAAAAACCAAGTAAAAAGTGAGGCCTGCAGATGCTGGAGATCAAGCTGAAAATGTGTTGCTGGTTAAAGCACAGCAGGTCAGGCAGCATCCAAGGAACAGGAAATTCGACGTTTCGGGCCGGAGCCCTTCATCAAACCAAGCCAAACAAGGGAAAAGCTGAGCTGGGAGAATTGGCCATTCCCGCTTCATTGTACGTATTTCTTTTCAAAAGCTTGAAAGACTGTTGCCTATAATCAAACTGGCTTTAAAACCTTAGACTTTTTGGAATTGTGTTTTTTACAACCTCTCTGGAAAAAAAACCAAGAACAGCATTTCCTTGTTAAAGGAGCAGCTTCATTACAAGGTAAATAGATTCCTGAACTATCGATGAGTTGTGCTGAACTGGCATAAAAGAAAAGTTGAGTGCCTAGCAAGCCTAAGGAGCTAAGTTGCCTACTTGTGCTTTTATTTCTTATGTTTGTAATTGACTACTTAAGGGTCTCAACTGATGATGGGATGGGGAGGCTGACCACAGACTGTAGAGGTTTAAAAAGGCAGCTATCCCATCTTCTCATCGGTAATAAGGACAAGCAATACATCCTAGTCCAGTCAGTCATGCTTGCATTCCCATGAATTTTTTTATATATACATAAAGGGCCTTGCCACCCAAAATGTGCAGCCAGGAAGGCGATAGAACTTAAGTGCACCATCATGTCACCTCATTAAGTGGTGTTTCACCTTCAAATTGACTGTCTCTGGGAACAAAAGATTCCACCATTTTTTCTCTCAGTTGGCTTTCTTGTCTTCCTAATACTGATTCTCTGCTTCCCCCCACCCCGACCACCACCACCACCGTGTCTCTTGCTTTTGTCACCCTCCAAAATCTTAAAACTCTGACATCAGGAATGCGAAATTCCTATATTTAAAAATAATCTTTTTATTACTTTATTAATGTCAACCTTCCTACTCATTATAAATTCCTTTCACCATATACTTGAGACAATTATGCAACTGTACAATGTGACCCCTGGGTGGCACTGTAATATCTCTTCCACACATATTGTGTAAGATCCTTTAGGAAACTATTTTCAGTGAGGTTTTTTAATCACCATTTTTTCTCAGTAACTAATATCCAAATTAAGGGTCCAAGCAAACTGACAATTCAAAGCAATACACATATCACAGCACAATGATGTGAATTGATTGTCATTTAATGCTTTCATTAAAGTTTTGCTTGAAGATATGTCCCTTGTCAAAAACCTGGGCTTGAACTTGGACCTATTTGTTCTGGGGGTGAGTTACATTTCAATTGTGCATTATGAACATGTACAGAACATTTTCTAATATCCATGAATCAGTTGTGCAAATGGAATACTTATCATTATCTCCTGACAGTTTCAGCTATTTTTAAAACCCAGTCCAGACGAAAAAACATTTTTATAGTGCCTTTCGCCACTTCAGGACATCCTAGAATATGATCCACCCAATGCTGTAGGTTAAGGGACTGCGTTGTTCTTCAAGTAGTGCTAGGAGAGCGTTGATGTTCATTTCAGGGGAAATCCAAGACCTTAACATAGCAAACAGCTTATCAGAAGGACAATACGTGATGGTGTAGCACTCCCTCGGCAATGCCCTGTTAGCCAGGTTTAGCAGCTTGTCTCTGGAGTGATGCTCGACCTCAGAACTTTCTGAATCATGGGCATCAGTGTTTGAAGGCAGTCTTTTGTTTTCAGAGATGGTATAGGTGCTCGGATAGCCCTTTATAGTGGTCACATAATGTTAGTTTAAAAGAAATTCCATATCAAATGAGGGGGCACAGTTGGGTTTAAGGGTTGTAGGGATGTTTGCTCTTAATATTTCACATAGATGTTGATCTTGAAGGGAGGTACAACAGAAACATGTTTGCCATAATTATATTTTGTTGATTATAATTGTTGTATGCTCATAAATTTAGTTTTCAAGGAGTCAACAGTGTAAATCAGGATAAGGTTTTTCCGGAGCTGCGTTGGTCATATGCGGTTGCATTATATTCAATTATTCAGCATACAAGCTGAAAGCAATTAGCAGGTTAGAAATCTTATATATGCCCTTTTCATAAATCTGATGCATTAGTTCTTGACTTATGACTAATAGATATATCTTGAGTAAATAGTTACAAACATATTGAGACAGACAAGATAAAACGTAACATTTTAAAACTTCAAATCTAATTCTAAGTATCAATTCTATGTCTGGGCGACATAATTCATCAGATATGAAAAAATACGCATGGAACATTACGAAACAGTGACGCTGTTTGAAGGTCCCATTCAATTTTATAGAGTTGTAGAATCATTGAGATGTACAGAATGGAAACGGACACTTCGGTCCGACTCATCCATGCCGACCAGATATCCGAACCTGGACTTTGGCCCATATTCAAAGTTTGGCCCATATTCCTTGAAACCCTTCCTATTCACATACCCATCCAGATGTCTTTTAAATGCTGTATTTGTACCAGCCTTTACTGTAGGTTCCCATGCCAACTGAGGTGCTACAGACTTTTGAGCCAGTTCAAAATTTCAGAAATTGTTTGTTGCTGTGGTATTATGACATGGTTGAGGTCTGACATGTTAAGAAATATATTGTTTAAAAATTAATCATGTAATTGTCTCCAACATTCTTTTGAGCTATTGAAATCCACATTGTCTTGATTTAAACTCTTTCATAGATAGCAGATAATGACCCTACACCGAATGCTGTCAGGGTCTGTTGGTTTAATAAAACGTTGCATTAATTTTCAACTTTTCCTGAACCATATCCCGGTAAAATTTTGGATTGTTTTTCTCCTGCTGCTCTGACTGCTCACAAAATAAAAGTATGTGAAAGAAAAATTACATGCACATGTTATGCCTGTTTTCAATGCTGCATCAGAGTTGATTGTCCTTGCTCACACTTGGTGCACTGAATGCCATCTTTAACATTTAATGATGGGATGAGTATTTTAATTCATTCAGAATCAACACTGTACCAAACTCAAACCCCCTTGTTGCTGACTGAATCAACCAAAAAGGGCACGACCTACACCACATGCTTGTATCTAAACCTTACTGAGAAGACTCATCCCTTGTTTTCTCCCCACAAAGGTTCTGATCACAGCTATGCCACTGGAACTAACTACAAATTACTTTCCTAGAGAGAAACAAAATTGGAAAGAGATTCATATTACTTGGTTGTTACTCCATAACAGAGAGGAGTTCGTAGGTGACAGGCAGAGAATAGGTGATGGAGTGGTGCACCTGGAATATTACATGCATAATCATATACCTCCCACAGTGAAGGTAATCCTTCATTAACAGCAAATGCTCAAGATGGGCGGAAGATCTTTGCAATGTGGGAGAGGTGAGTGTGCAGTTACAAGTACACTCAATGGAGAAACTCAAGGGAGTCCCTGTCAAACACCAATAAATTGCATGGATACTATGTTCAGCTTCTCCTCCCTTGAAGACAGCAATATTGTTCACTGACTCCTGGGTTTTATGTCAGCAAGCTTCCAGAAATGTCAGGAGCTGGAGCAAACAATGCATTGAAGAGCAGCTCCTGTAGTGGTGCAATGACATTTCTGCACTTCCTTTGTGAGGGGGCCCAGGACTGAGAGGGCCTCAGCATTCTTGGGATCTCCTGCATAGATGCACCCTCCTCACGTGACCTGCTAGAGCTGATGGAATGCCTGAGTGAAGGAGAGGAAAGATTGAGTGAAAGCACCCCCTTGGGGTATCCTGGAATGAACCCTCCAGGGCAGCTTCCTAGCACTTCTAATCGCTGTTGGTGTGCAATAGTCTGTTCCTGAATGCTTTGAGGAAAAAGGGAGCAACTGGAGTGGAGATGATGTACCTCAAACCCCTCTCACCTAGCCATTATGCAGTGCATCCATTAGCACAGCAGGTGAGTGCAGGCATATCAGGCAGCTGTTCAGTGTTCTGCTCTAACTGAAACATATCTCGATGGAGATAGCCAGGCGCTGGTATATAAGTGTCATAAGGTCGAGTGAACTCGGCTGGAATCCTCTACCTTTTCCTCTCGTCTAACGTGGACCTCTGGTTTCTCTGCCATCTGTTGTATTGCCTGTCTGTGCCTCTCCAGCAGATTTCTTCTGGCTGAATCCAGTGGTTCATAATCTTCATGAGGCCCTGCAGATGCATGATCATCATGAGAGGGGCTCCTGCTGCTGTCCCTAGGAAATTGGATCTAAAGTCGGCAATCTAAACTAGCCTGGAAGATCACCTTACTGACATTACATACTGCCAAACTGTTTACATTGTGATCACAGATACTACTGTCATTTGAAATGAATCACCTTGAGTCGGAAACCTTTTCCAGAAATCCACTACTTTTAGGGGACAGAAGATCTCACATCCAACGTACCCAAACACAGCTTATGAACTCCCAATCCCTTGCCCCTTTCCAGCCTATTGAATTGAAATAATTGCCATTTCTAACAATAATTAGCAAACAAAATCCAAACATTTCATTAATTTACAAAACTCTTGTCACATCCCTCTACAGTCAATTCCTAAACATTTGGCTCATTGAGCCTATCTTGGTAACTTACAAATTTTCAGTTTAAAATATTTATCAGTCCTCAAAGGTGCTCAATGTTATTCTGGTATTCAGTCACATCAGGTTATAATATATTTTACTTCACGATGGCAAAGTGAATGTTCTCTGATTAGTGTTCATACTATTCACTAGGCTTGAAAGCAAGGATGTGAATAAAAATTGGTTTTTTCCAAATTCTGAAAATGGACAAAATCATCTCCATTTGGGAAAAAAAATGTGAAAACCAGACAAGGCTAAACACAAAATGTTTCTGCTGACAGCAATAATTACTTTACTCTTTTTGTTCATTATAGCAATGCATGTTGACACTGTTAAGCAGACTAATCTTAAAGTGAAATCAGAATGAGTTCATGACCAAATTGGATGCTATTTTAAGAAATGATAATTTGAACTGGTATATGAGATGTCTAATTTGCTGGGATATATAATCGAATGTCATGAACTGAGGACAAATATTGATCTGGTTAGGAAATTAGCTGAGTGACAGGCAACAGGCAGGACAATTAATAAGACTGGCAACTAGTGACTTAGGGGACCCTAAAAACATTTGTGTTCATTTTTATTTTAAATGATGGGATAGAAAGCCATATGTCCACATTTGCAGATGGAGCAGAAAAAGGTAACTTTGTATGCAGAGTAGATGGAAGCATTAAATTACAAAGAGATATTAATTGACTCAATGAATGAACAAAACTTGATCAAATGGATTCCAGAGTCAACAGGTGTTATGTCATTCTTTTTGAATCTGAGGAGGATAAAACAGGGTAATTTCTAAATTGTGAGAAGCTAGGAACAATGGAGCTTCAGGTCTAGGTAAGCAAATCATAAAAATGTCATGAACATGTACAGAAAATAAGCAGAAAAGATGAATGAATCTTATCCTTTACATTTCAAGGGTTCGAATACAATAGAGTAGAAGACATATTCCAGTTTTACAAAGCCCTGGTTAGACCACATCTGGATTATTGTGAGCAGTTCTGGCTACCGAAAGTCAGCAAAGATATATGGGCCTTGAAGGGAGTGGAGCATGTGCCTTCCACAATTACACCTGGCCTCCAAGGATTCAGTTACAAAGAGAGGTTTCACAAATTGGTGGTGTGTTCCCAGGAATTTAGAAGGTCAAGGGATGCTTTGTTTGCAGTTTTCAAGATATTATGGCGAACTAGTAGGTTGGATTGGATTTTGTGGGTTTTTTTCAGATGAATATGCCAGCTATCTTGTCGTAATTACTATCTGTTCCAGTGTGTGGTACTTGACAGGGTTATTTGAACAAGTTTGCTGCTCCCATCCTCCTTTGCCTTTGCTCTGTCTTGGGCACATCTAATGATTAGTAGTTGAAATACACCATGAAGAATATCCACAGAAGAGTTTTGTTCTTTAATAATAACAAGATTTATCGTATAACAGCAATAAATGCAACTACATTGAATCAGGTGTAATTACTGGTACCTTAAGGAGTTGGTTCAGGTACATTGCTCTCTCTGAAAGCTGCAGTAGAATTCTTCATCTCCATTCAGACTGTTTGAGACATCAGTACAACAGCAAGATTCCTTGTAACATGAGGATTTGACCCATTAGCACTTTACCTTATTCAACAGACTTCTGCTTGTTTGGGATTCAAGGATCAGGGAAAATTGTATCAAGATTAGAGCTAGACCTTTCAGGACTGAAATTAGGAAGTAACCGTGCGCACAAAGAATGTTAGAAGCTTTGATCTCACTTCCATAACCAACAAATAGTGTCTGAGCACTTTTGTTTTTGTTAACCACAACAATTAAGATATATGAGGAAATTAGTGGCTATACAGAAGTGGGTCACAATCAACCATGCTGGTACTGAGAGGTAGAAAGGGTTTAATAAGCTAATGTCAAGATTAGAGTGGGGCTGGAAAAGCACAGCAGGTCAGGCAGCATCTGAGGAGAAGGAAAATTGACATTTCGGGCAAAAGCCCTTCATCAGGAAAAGTTGATTTTCCTGCTCCTCAGATGCTGCCTGATCTGCTGTGCTTTTCCAGCCCCACTCTAATCTGGACTCTGATCTCCAGCATCTGCAGTACTCACTTCTGCCTTAATAAACTAATGGTTTGCTTCTATTATTGGATTTATGTATTTATTCCATTTGATTTGTAAATTCACCTTCCTACAATATGACTTTATTTTTCATACTGTTTGACTTTGTGCTTTGATAGCTACCTCAAAAAAATTTGTGCCTAATTACCACAAATCTGTTATTTTTTTCTTCAGTTTTTAAGCTAAGCAATTTTGGTTCATGAATTGACTTTATGCAACAACTGCTATTAAATTGATAAATGCACAGATTCAAACTTGAATTTCTGTGCTAGTTCTCCACAAATACTTTCTATTTGGTCAGACAACAGAAGTTCGGAGTTTCAAGGGTGTTCTCAGTAACCTTTACACTTTTCATAGGGATTCTGAAGAAGTCAGAATGTTAAGTCTGTTTGTCTCTGCTTGTGTAGAGGTTTATTAGAACATGTAGAAAACCTTGGACAGAGAGATCAGAGTGGAAAAAAGATGTAGAATTATATTTTAAATTAAAATGGAATTATACAAGTACTCAATTATATAGTTTTAAGAACAATTATTGTCAAAATTTCTGAATGATTTTCAATTTCTCCTCAACTCAACACTTGTTATTGTTATTATTATATTGTTTTACTGAAAACGGAGTGAATAGGCATGGAATGATGGTGGCATGGAGGTATGTGAATAGCATGGGCATTTCATGATTCAAGCTACCCACCTCATTAGTGAAAATCCAGCCCTCATCCTGAAAGAGTACACGTTAAATCAATCTGTCAAAGACAAGGACATTATCATAACCCCATGTGATATTACAATAAGTCAGAATACCATTATAAGATACTAGGTCAAGAAGATACAGGAGTTCTGTTTATGGAGACAGTGACTGATGCTGGGGTATCAAATGGTATCATTTTCATAAATGCTGCGCAACCTTTTTCATAAAATAACATATCAGAACTTTTTATATAAAAAATGAACTATATAATTAATTGAATGAAAACAGTTTCAACGTTTGTTATTATGAGAATGACAATCTGCATTTTTAAAACAACAATCAAAGGTTAAACCTCTATATAACTTAACACTTTTGACTATCAATGCCAATAAGGCTTTTGGAGCCAATAGTGAATGCATGATATTTTGTAAGTGATATTGTTAAATGTTCTGGATTTGATAGGGACAAGATGGGATTCTTCATGTCTAAATCATTGGATGAAAGCCTAAAGAAACAACAAGAGTTCATGGCAGCAAACAGTGCTCTTCAGGTATGACTATCATTCTGAGAAAAAAGTGATACAGTGTTCCACGTCATGCCTTCATTATCTGCTCTAGATTGGTAATATGAGCTGGCGTGGCTTAACGAACACTAGCATATTAATGAAATGATGTATTTCAGAACAGATTTTGCTGAAACTAAAACTTGATAATAGAGTTGTGTTATTTACCAAAGAGCTCATTGGTAACGTAATATCATGGTACACGCATTGACACATGTTATTTGCTGGCAAAACTCACACATCACTTGTTCATTGATAAAACAAGGACCTTTCCTATTAGGAAGGTTATTAACACTGATGGTAAGTATATTCCTATTTAAATCAGATTGATGGTAAGAACTTTAATGGCCTCATACATCTCAACTTAGGGACAGGCAGGAGGCTGAAAGATCACAGCAAGCCAGGCAGCAGCAGGAGGTGAAGAAGTACATGTTTCAGATATAACCCTTCTTTAGGACTGGGGTGGATGTAGAGGGAGCTGCAGATAAAGGGTCTGGACAGGGGCAGGGCAGTGAATTGGGGATAGGTGAAGATAGACCGAGGGTATGACTTGTTGATCAATGGGAGAAAGGAATCCGGTTGGTGGCTGGGAGGAGTGGAAGGGAGGAGAAGGGGCTGGGAAGGGAGTCGGGGGATGGGAAGGCAGTTTATCTGAGATTGGAGAACTAGTGCTGAGACCTCCAGGCTATAAGCCGCCCAGATGGTGGATAAGGTGTTGTTCCTCCAATTTGCAATTTGGTTCATTGTGCAATGGAGGAGACCAAGGATGGTCATGTCGGAAAGGGAGTGGGATGGAGAATTAAAATGGGCGGTGACTGGGAGGTCCGGTTGGCTTCTGCGGGCTTGGCTGAGATGCTCGCCAAACCGTTCCCTAAGTTTACCTTTGGTCTCCCTGAAACCACCAGTTTGTAAAACATTTGCTGCCAGGGAGTATGTAAGGTAGAAAGTGGATGCTGGTAAAGCAGAGCTTGTGGAATAGATTTTATCAAATAAAGCTGTTGATAAATTCAACATAAGTAATGCACCATATTCATTTATGTGCTTTCAGCAAAACTCTTAACTAGTAATTCAGATCCTGGTTAATTGATTTTAATTGTTTCTTGGTAACCTGAAATCACTGACGAACAGCTGATGGACCAAGTGACAAAATTGTTTTACGACAGTAAAGCAAACTATTATGTTTTTGTATCTTTTCTACTAACTCTTGCATGAAGTTCTATGGCTTAATTATTTTAGATTACTCTCAAGTCCAAACTGTTTGTGAGTGTGACAGTGTCTTCCCTGGCCTTAATACATAGGTAGGCCTTTGTTATCCTGTATAAAGGATAACAAAGAGAAAAACCTTTGCTGGTGATTATTTCCCTGACTGAAATTAATTGTGCCCTTAGTGTGATTCTTCCCTCATCTTCAAGAAGCAATAGTGTGTCAGTTTGCATTTTAACTCTAAGCTTAAGAACAAACTTCTTAATGATGACCAAGCAAAGTAGTGCAAAACTTACATTCATCATTATATTAGTTGTTCAAAAGGGAAAAGCAAGACACTTTGTTTCACTATTTTGGAAGCTAAATTAGTTTGGCACAACCTAGGGCAGGACTTTTCAGATGCTGCTGTTTTTTGCCCTAATCCACAAACAATGTCCTCCATCACGTCTCTTCCACTTCCAGCACCTCTGTCCTTGGACCCCAACTGCGACAAGGGTGGAAGCCCCTGGTCCTCATATCCACCCCCCAAATCTCCAGATACAGCGCACCATCCTCTGCCATTTTTGCCAATTATGTCAGACCCCACCACAGAATGTACATTTCCCTCTCCATCCATATCTGCACTCCACCAGAGACCATTCACTCGGTGACTCCCTTGCTGGGTCCACACTCCCCACCAACCAACCTCCGCTCCCTTTGCCGTCCACATTCCTGATGAAGGGTTATGCCTGACACGTTGACTCTCCTACTCCTCGGATGCTGCCTGACCTCCTGTGCTTTTTCCAATGCCACACCTTTCGATTTCGACCACACAAAGTGTTGGCAGAGCAAGCAGCTGTGGTGCTACCAGCTGCCTGCAGTCATTTAACTTTGAGTGGGGTGTTAATTGATGGAGGAAGCTCCATCTCAGAGAGCTGCCAATTAATCAGCTTGCTGGCAACTCGATCAACCCACTAACGTTTGGGATGGGGTAGGTGGGAGACGTCAATGCCCAACTGCTGGAGTGCAGGGCACTAGGAGTCACAAGGTACTCAAGTTGGGGTCTAGGTCAGGTACCCAACAGGGGCCTGTGATTTATGCCACTGCTGTGGTCCGAGTAGTGCCAGGATCGAGTCATACAAAGATGCGCAGGTTAGCTGGATTGGCCATCCTAACTCACCCTTAGGTATCAAGGGATGTGTAAGTTGGTTGGATTTTCCATGGAAAATGCAGGTTTATGGGGATAGGGTAGGGGCATGAGTATCCATACTGTAGGGATTCTATTGTGGCTACTGCTGAGATCACAGGAAATGTCTGTAGAAGAGGAACAAATCAAGACCAGATTTTAGGCAGTTTAGGGATATGAGCAGGACAAGTGACAGTTTGGAGAGGTTGAGGGAGAGTTAAATGAGGCTATGACCTTGTGAGGATGTCTCCAGTGGAGACAGGGGATCCCAGAGAGCTTCCTTCCCTTGCTGAACACTAGAACAAAAAACAAAGAAAGTTACAGCACAGCAACAGCCCTTTGGTGCTCCAACCCTGTGCCAATCCCAATCTTCTATCTAAACATGTTGCCTATTTCCTCAGGATCTGTATTTCTTTCCTCCCTACCCATTCATGTATCTGTCTAGATACAACTTAAATGACATTATTGTTCCCACCTCTAACACCTCTGCTGGCAACCCATTCTAGGCACCTACCACCCTCTGCATAAAGAACTTTCCATGCATATCTCCCTTAAACTTTTCCCCTCACACTGAACCCGTGACCCCTCGTAATCGAGTGCCCCACTGTGGGAAAAACCTCCTTCCTATCTACCCTGTCTATACCTCTCGTGATTTTGTAGACCTCAATCAGGTCCCCCCCTCAACCTCTATCTTTCTAATGAGAATAATTCTAAACTACTCAACCTCTCTTCAAAGCCAGCACCCTCCAAACCAGGCAATACCTTGGAGACTCTCCTCTGCACCCACTCCAAAGCATCCACATTCCTTTGGTGATGTGGCGACCAGAACTACAGTTTTCCAAATGTGACCGACCAAAGTCTAATACAATTGGAACATGACCTGCCAACTCTTGTACTCAGTGCCCCATTTGATGAAGGAAATTATGCCGTATGCCGCCTTGACCATTTGATCAATCTGCATTGCCACCTTCAGGCTACAATGGACCTGAACACCTAGATCTCTCTATACATCATTTTTTCCCAGGGCTTTCCCATTAACTGCATCATTCACTCTTGAATTGGATCTTCCAAAATGCATCACCTCACATTTGCCCAGATTGAACTCAGAGCTGAAAATGTGTTGCTGGAAAAGCGCAGCAGGTCAGGCAGCATCCAAGGAACAGGAAATTCGACGTTTTGTGCATAAGCCCTTCATCAGGATTGAACTCAATCTGCCAATACTCCGCCTAGCTCTCCAATCTATTTTTATTTTACAGTATTCTCAGATAGTCCCCTTCACTGTCTGCTACTCCACTAATTTTCGTGTCATCTGCAAAATTGCTAATCAGACCACCTATGCCATCCTCCAGATCATTTATGTATGTCACAAACAACAGTGGTCCCATAATGGATCCCTGTGGAACACCACTGGTCACAGTTCTCCATTTTGAGAAATTCCCTTCCACTACTATTCTGTTTCCTGTTGCCCATCCATTCTCTGTCATCTAGCCAGAACACTCTGAACCCCATGTAACTTCACTTTCTCCATCAGCCTACCATGGGAACCTTATCAATTGCCTTAGTGAAGTCCATGTATATGACGTCTGCACCACTTCCCCCATCAATTAACTTTGTCATTTCCTCAAAAAAGTCTATTAAGTTAGTAAGACATGACCTTTCCTGCACTAAACCATGTTGCCAATCACTGATAAGCCCATTTCTTCCAAATGGGAATAGATCCTATTCCTCAGTATCCTCTCCAACAGCTCCCCTACCACTGATGTCAGGGTCACCGATCACCTGGATTATTCTTGCTTTCACTCTTAAACAAGGGCACAACATTAGCAATTATCTAGTCCTCTGGGACCTCACCCATGCTGAAAAGGTATCTGTTAACACCCTAACTATTTCCTCCCTCACTTCCCTCAGTAACCTGGGATAAATCCCATCCGAACCTGGGGACTTGTCCACCTTAATTCCTGTTAGAATACCCAATGCTTCCTCCTGCCTTGTACTGACTTGACCTTGATTAATCAAACATATATCTCTAACCCAACATTCATCATGTCCCTCTCCTTGGTGAATACAGATGCAAACTATTCATTAAGTTTCTCACCCATTTCTCTGACTCCACTCCTTTGTCCCTGGCCAACCCTTTCTCTAGGTACCCTCTTGCTCCTTAAGTATAAATAAAATGCTTTGGAATTTTCCTTAGCCCTGTTTGCTCAAGATATTTCATGACCCCTACTCATCCTTTTAATTCCGCGTATCAGAATGGTCCTACTTCCCCGATATTCTTCCAAAGCTTCATCTGTTTTCAGTTGCCAAGACAGTATGCTTCCTTTTTCCTGTTAGCTAGTCTCACAATTTCATCCATGGTTCACGAATCTTGCCATTTTTATCCCTCATTTTCACAGGAACATGTCTGTCCTGCACTCTAATCTCTTTAAAAGCCTCCCATATTTCAAATGTGGATTCACCTTCAAACAGCTGCTCCAAGTCCACATTCCCCAGCTCCTGCTGAATTTTGGTATAGTTGGCTTTCCCCCAATTTAGCACTCTTCCTTTAGGACCACTCTCAGCCTTAATAGTCCTTGGCAAGCAGATACTGCCTGGGTCAAAGCCAAAGGGTCTGCTAGTCTTACGTCTTCACTGGCCAATCTCACCAGTCTCCGTGCAACATGCAATGATCCTCACCACCTTCAAGCATCCTTGCAAGCCATTGGAGACTCCCATCATCTTATGTCATGCCGAGATGCAATTATACTGTTCCTCACCTACTCAATCATGCGATATGTGAGACCTTTGAAGTCTTTCTTTTATGTGCATTTCCTTAAAAATGTCCATTGTTTCCCAGTAAAAGCTGCTAGCTAGCATCTGACCTGGCTCTCCTCTGTCTGTGGGAAACAGATGGTAAGGATTTCTCCAAGTACTGGTTCAATCTGTCTTTGTTACGCTTGTAATCATTGAGGTCAGAGATTGTAACTACATTAGAAGAATAATAATAGTAATAATGACTGCTGTTGAAAATGCTTTGTGAAATTTCCAGGCAGTAGAGTTCAGTGGTGTATTTCACATAGGTCAGCATTGTGAGTGAGGCCTTCTTCGTACCACAGTGTTCAAATGTTTTGTGTCCCTGTGTGTCATGACAGAGAATCCAAGTTCATTCTTTCCTTTTTAAAAGTTAGAGACAGAGACTTGAGCCAGAATGCAATGAAACTCTGGAACAGAATGTTTCAATTCCTAGCAGAGATGGGATCAGAGGAAGTAAGGCCCAAGAACTGGTGTCAGCAAGGAGCTTTGCTACATTTTAAGTCTGTTTTCCTTCTGGGTGGAGTGGCAGGTAGCTTTTTATATCATATAAATGGATTCCTAAGGCCATTTAGAAGAAGCAGACTAGACCATTACAGTTTGCAGACTCAGAGCAAAGTTGAAATTCAGCCAGGGTGAAGGGTGCTGACTCCCAGTTGCTGCAATGGATGGAGGGACCAATTTTCCATTGACCATCGATAACCTTTTCCCTCTCTCTACACCCGCCATAGCCACTGGACTACCTTTGCCCCTCCACCATGATGGCCTAGCAGTTCTGAATTTTTTGAATGGATTTTTAAAAAATTTCTCAAGTGGGAGTGTCTTCCTCTTGTCTTCTTTCCAGGAGATTGCCATCTCAGGCAATTCAGCTACCAATTTATCATTGGAATTGTACCTCCATCTCTGCAGATGCCCTTAACCAGAATATGAGTGCAGCGTTTTGCTGATAATTGGCCATCCTGACAAAAAAATTGGTCAGATGTCTATTATAGACCCAGGACCTGTTGCTTCCACTGATATCACGATCCCAGAACAAAACTCCAGCTCTTCACCTTGCATTCAGTTTCTATAAGTCAAGGTATCTGAGCTGCCAACAAGCTGAAGAACAGGAATATTCTTGAAAATACAAGCGATTTGAGTCTGTATTTGCAGCACATGGTCACATGGTCAGATTCTATCTATGTGTTCAGGGGGTAACTCTTCCTGTGAATGAAAGGGCAGCAATATTTTCAGCCATGTGAGTGGTCCTGTGCAGATAATTAGCAGTGCCTAATATTTATCATGCCATGCAGCGATTAAAATTAAGACTGCTTTTCTCATTGGTGCTGCCTTTCTGTATTGAACATGTGTGCCAATGATGTTGAAAAGGGGCATCCATTACATAAAAAGTAGGCATGTAATATATAATATTGGTTATCTTATGAAGGTGCCTGGATCAGAATACAAGTTGAGTACAGAGATCTATATTTATTTCCTTTCTTACTAAATTCACTGACCTGATATTAGTCCTTGAACGGATTTCCAGTTTCAGTTGTTGACACAGGCCAAATTATTATCCTGTACTCTCTTTACACACTATTACTGGCTGACTTAAGATTGTTGCACCATGTTCACATTGCACTGGATAGCAGTAACTTCTGATCATTGATCTACCATTAAAACCTCTTGGTCAACATGCTATTTCCATTCACATTATGCTAAGTGAAAGACACTGACCATTTAATTAAGCTGCCCCAGCTTTGCTATTCCTTCAAATTCTGCCGGTAATTGCTGATGGTTTTAACCCCACCTCAAAAAAAGTGAGGTGGGAATCTTTAAATCATCAATTACGGCAAATGCTAGAATTTATTGAAACAAAGAAGCCCCCTGCCCATTATTGCTGTGTGGCCAATTTGTCTATTCCCAGACAGGATTTTAAGATAATAGGTAAAAGTTAACATTCAATGCTACTAACGCTATTTGAGAAATTACTAGATATTAATGCACAATTAACCCAAAAATTAACTCAAAATTTAGAGAAAATTAAACACTGCATTTGGCAAATTTCACATAAATATAAGTAAAAACATTGATAGTGAATGACCCTGAAAGTGTGAGCTGTGATCATATGTGGAGACATTGTAATTATGGAATTTGCATCAATATTTTAAGAATTTCAGTAAACTCAAAAGTGAACCTTGGATTGTCCTATTCACAGTCTTCAGGAATACTTTGTCAAATCTTGCAGCACCTCCAACAACAGACTGTGCTGAAGAGGATCCATCCCATTGAAACATTCTAGCTGAATTTGCTGTCCTTGAGATTGCTGTGATGGCAACATCAATGTAGCATGTTTGAAAAGCTTACAGAGACAAATAGTGGACTTTGTTAGAAATTTGTTGGCAGCAGCTCATGATCAACCTGTATTTGCATGGAGTGTCCAGTGTAGTGAAATACCCTACGGTGCTTCACAGGAACATTTTCAAACAAAGTGTACAAACCTATGTTAGGACAGGTGACTAAAAGCTGGTTCGAAGAGCGAGGTTTTATAGAGGTGGGAGGCAGAGAAGTGTAAGCATGGAAATCCATAGCTTAGGGCAGAGGAGTTGAATGGTGGCCACAGCAACAGAAAGGATTTTCACTTTGTTCAAGAACAGAATTTGGTTATTTAATACATGTGAATACAGGAATGGTTCATACAAAATTGCATGGTATAGCATATAGTTTTGTGGCAGAATGGTGCATTACATCAAGTCACTTGCTCTATATTGAACAATTGACACCTTCTGAAAGTAAATTAATGTGATAATCTGCAATGTTTGAATGCATTAGATCTCTTGGTGAGTAATTTTGTAGGTTCATTAATGTAATTTTTTTTACTGCAATATACTTTGTTGGAAAAACGTTATTGGGAGTGAATGAGTGCTTAGATTTGCTGCAAAAGCAAATTTATTTTTCTAAAATCATAAACAAGCTCTCAGTTTGTTTTCTTTGTTTATCATCCACTTGTTTTGTTTAAAGTTTGTAGAACTAACTGTTCCATCACACAAATAAATGATTATCACTTATTCAGCAGTTTCAATCAGTAGAAAGGTCACAGACACACTGAAATAAGATGGCTAGTAAGATTCATCCTCCCACTTCCTCAAGACCAAAGGGGTAGCCATGGGCACCCGCATGGACCACAGCTATGCCTGCCTGTTCGTCGGATCCGTGGAACAGTTCACCTTCCATAATTACACCTGCACCGTTCCCCACCTTTTCCTCCACCACATTGATGACTATATCGGCACCACCTCGTGCTCCTACGAGGAGATTGAACACTTCATCAACTTCACCAACATCTTTCACTCTGACCTCAAGTTCACCTGGACCATCTTGGACACCTCCCTCCCCTTCCTGGATCTCTTCATTTCCATTTCCGGTGACAGACTCAGTACAGACGTCTACTTCAAACCCACTGTCTCCACAGCTACCTGGGCTACACTTCTTCCCATCCTCCCGTCCTATAAAAATGCTATGCCTTGCTTCCAGCTCTGCTGCATCTGCTCCCAGGAGGAGCAATTCCACTCCAGAACACCCTAAATGGCCTCCTACTTCAAGGACCACAATTTTCCCTCCCACATGGTCAACAATGCCCTCCAGCACATGTCCTTCACTTCCTGTACCTTTGCCCTCAAAACCCACTCCTCCAACCACAACAAGGATAGAAGCTCCTGGTCCTCAACTTCAACCCCACCAATCTCCGGAAACAACAATCACCCTTCGCCAATTCTGCCACCTACAGTCAGACCTCACCACTAGAGATATATTTTCCTCCCCACCTCTATCAGCATTCCGCAGAGACCATCCCTTCAGCGACTCCCTTGTGAGGTCCACAGTTCCCACCAAACCACACTCCACTCCCAACACCTTCCCCTGTCATCACACGAGGTGTAAAACCTGCCCCCATACCTGCCCCCTCATCTCCATCCAAGGCCCCAAAGGATCCTTCCACATCCAGCAGAAATTTTTCTGCACATCCAAACACCTCATCTACTGTGTTCATTGCTCCCGGTGTGGCCTCTTGTACACTGGGGAGACAGGATGCCGACTTGCAGAACGGTTCAGGGAACATCTTCGAGACACATGTATCAAGCATCCCCGCCACCCTGTGACTGATCACTGCAACTACCCCTCCCACTCCGCCAAGGACATGCAAGTCCTGGGCCTCCGCACTGCCAAATCCAAGCCACTGGACACCTGGAGGAGGAATGCCTTATCTTCCTCCTTGGGACCGTCCAACCACAGGGCATCAGTGTCAATTTCACCAGTTTCTTCATCTCCCCTCCCCCTACCTTATCCCAGATCCAACCCTCCAATTTGGCACCGCCCTCTTGAACTGTCTTACCTGTCCATTTTCCTTCCCACCTATCCGCTCCACCCTCTGCTCCGACCTATCACATTCACCTGCACCTTCATCTAACTATCGCCTTCCAAGCTACCTCCCACCCCCCAGCCCCACACCTCCCCCAATTTATCTCTCAGCACCTTGGCCCACCACTCCAACATTCCTGATGGAGGGCTTATGCCCAAATCTTTGAGCCTCCTGCTCCTCGGATTCTGCCTGACCTGCCTGCACCGCACTTTTTGGTACTTCATTCGTAGCACTCTACCTAAAAAAAATTGATGTAGCATGAAGAAAACACAAAATCAAACATAAAAATTGGGGCATGAATGCAAATTGTCATCTTTACTGAAGAGTTTTTGGAACCTGACAATTGCCATTGGAATTAATACTCTTTGGGAATGTATGCAAGTCAGAAAACTGCTCAGATACATCTCTTTCTCATTTGTGGGCTGTCTCTTTGGATGGTCAATTTGGCATTTTTTTTGTGCTGTCTTCTCTCGGCAAGTCTACTACTCTAATGGGGAGGGTGCCATGACGTGCCAAACTTAGCAATTCATCATTCCTCCACCTACTACTGCAGCAGCCCCACAGCTCTTCAGTCCACTGCTCAACTTTGATGTTGTCCTATATTTAATTAGTGACAATGTATTTTGAAGTAACTATGATTGGAGTCTTAGAACGATCTGAGAGGTGTAGGCTGCATTGAGATTTGCAGCGGAACTGCACAGGAAGTCTGATGAGGCCCAAGTGATGTTGGGAACACCTTGCAGCACCGTTTCTGTTTTTGAGGAGTGGCGAAGTGAGTTCCTTGCTCGGCAGCAGCAAGTTGTCAATTAAATGGGATTATTGCTTGTAAAAACCTTGCTAAAGGCACAACTGACCTCATCAATATTGAGCTTGCTATCTTTTCAGTCCAGCTAGATGTTGAGAAAACTCAACGTGAAAACTAGAATGGCGAATCAACTTGTCGCTTGCTCCAAAGGATCTCCATGTTGCTCACCATCCTCGGTCACATTCTACTGGCATCAGCCACACTCAGCCAATATTAATGGACATTGGAATCTGACATTTGGCACTTTTCAGATGCACTGATAGTGTGCTCAGAAAGCACAGACCTGCATTGCATGGTGCATTAACAACGAGCACTGCAAGGCTGCAACAAGTACACTTTACATGCAAGGACTGACATCCAGCTCATGAATTGGAAGAGGCTGCATTTCAGGGCTGTTCACTTCCGCTCTTTGTATTTTTCTTCAGCATCTATCTGCAGACTCATTGCATCCAATGACATGCCATAATCGTATGTTGCCCTTTCACCCAAAGCTATTTCCGCTTTGAGGAACTCTTGCAGAGATGCACAGACAGGCTACTTGTCAGAAAGGATCTGTCCAATGGTGGGGGCTGTGGATATCTTGCTGCCCTGGAGTGAGAGGGGTAAGATATAAAAGAGACCTAAGGGGCAACTTTTTCACTCAGAGGGTGGTACGTGTATGGAATGAGCTGCCAGAGGATGTGGTGGAGGCTGGTACAATTGCAACATTTTAAGAGGCATTTGAATGGGTATATGAATAGGAAGGGTTTGGAGGGAAATGGGCCCGGGTGCTGGCAGGTGGGACTAGATTGGGTTGGGATATCTGGTCAGCATGGACGGGTTGGACTGAAGGGTCTGTTTCCATGCTGTACATCTCTATGACTCTATGTGCACAAAATACATTGCATGTCTATTCAACTAAATGGTCATGTGGGAAAGTGGGTAGGAGTCAATCCACAGGGAGAAAGTGAGGACTGCAGAGGCTGGGGATCAGAGCTTTAAAATGTGTTGCTGGAAAAGCGCAGCAGGTCAGGCAGCATCAAAGGAGAAGGAGAATCGATGTTTCGGGCATAAGCCCTTCTTCAGGAGTCAATCCACAGTCCATTCAGGGGACGGAGGGGGGAGGGAGTTACTCTTAGTCAGGGTTTCATAGTACTCGCATTGGCAATACACATTCCAGGGTCAGTATCTCCTTGGGCTGTTCACAGCTGTGGTATCTGTCCCACTACATTACAGGCAGTGTTCAGTGGTCGGTCCTGTGAGGCCACACAAATAGTCGGGGAATCATCTATTCTTATTCGGGGAGCTGCAAGTATAGCGGGCCAAGATCTAGCCAGTTATGTCTAGGATTTGTCAAAGTCAGCAGCGGATGGGGACAAACACAGTCCAAGAACCATCCATGGCTTGAAAGTAGGTGCAACATGTCTTTTGTTGAGCAAATGTGAGATTGTCACAAGTGGTAGGAGATACAAGGATCTCGAAGGGTGAAGGATCAGCAACATTTGCAGAGTTGGGGACAAGGACAGTAATGGGCTGGGATGAAGCTCGGGTATATCAGGGGTATGCACAACAGCATCAGAGAGCATGGTTGGCTCTGGATGGGGGAGTGAGATTTATAGGCATCATCGCCATGGCCTGCAAAGGGGGAACACAGTGGGACCCCTAGAGAAGTAGGTGGGCATCATGAATTTGTAACATCTGGGTTCAGGGGCCAATGAGGACTGTTCTAGGTTGTGCGGGGGTAATGGGTTTAAATGGACTGAGGTGAAAATGGACGTGGTAGCTCTTGGGATGGGTGGGGGATACCAAGTGAAGCCTGGAACTGATTCTGTCCACTACAGACTGCATCTCCAGCCATCACTTGCTGTTTTGTAGATGCAAATTAACACTGGAAAATGGCTAAAACAATGTCCATGAAGGGGCTGTAAGGTGGAGTGGGGTAACCAGTATCTGTTTGATGGATGAAAGCATGGCATCCATGTTTGCTGGATGTTGAAGGAGTAAATACATGAATCAGGCCGTTGCAACGCCCGGTTGCATTTCATCTGCAACCGTTTCATCGCCTACTTGCCAGACATGCAGTGAAGGTGCTTGGAGATCACATGTTGGTCAAAGACGTTGCACCATGCTATTTGTCATTGCAAACTGAACATGAACATTGAATTGAACCTCAATAATAGTGAAGTTAGTTGGAATGATTTACAAAGAAACTATTGCTAGTCAAAGGTAATCTGCTATCATGCAACTTCCAAAGATGCTGTGTGAGCTGCATGCCATCACTTCACCATCTATCTTGGAAGTGTAATGAAGGTCCATACTGAATGTAGTGAGAAGTTGAATGATTGATGTGGGTCTGAGAAGTAAAGGTGTTCAGAGTACAGCAGGCTCTTCCTTTTGATGACATATGGCCACGTAGCCAATACAACACCCTCACCAGGATTCTGCACTTGCTGACGGCTGAAGCTAAATAAATGATCAAGTCATGGCTCTCTTTATCAAAGTGCTGCATGTTTCACTGTTTGGAGAAGTATGCTCAGCCCTCATCTATAGGGTATGTCATTAATGACGCTTCTGACATTTAAGAACTACTTTCGCTCCTTGTGTTCCCAATGTTCCCATTTCCACTAAGAGTCCTACGTTATAGGGGCCACTGATTGTACACCTGTGGCACTAAGACAGCAATATCACAACACTGCCGAAAGGGATCCATTAATTAATGTTCAGCTGATCTGTAATCACTGTCAACACTTACTGCAGGTATATGCCCACTACCCTAGCAGCCGCCATGGCTCTTATGTCCTGAAGCATTCTTGTGTTCCAGGTTCATTTGACGGTCCAGTTGTCTTAAAGGCTGGTTACTAGGAGGCATGAACTATCTACTGCAACTAGTAGGCTGATGACAATATTATACAAACCCTTGACTGATGTGGAGGACGGATACAATGCCACTCATGCCTCGACCGGGGCCATGCTGGATCAGATGGTGGGGCAGCTGTAAATGTTGTTTCGCTGCTGGACCAGTCTGAGATGGTCCTCCAGTAGAGTGCGGACACAGTGTGCAACATCATCCTGGTGTGCTGTGCAATGAGGTAATTTGCCAAATGTTAAAGAATTGGGGGAATGTCAGCAGTCCTCTAAAGGCAGTGGGAAGGAACCTTTTTCTTTTTTGCATGACAGAGGATGGTTGCAGTGGGTGCCACAAAGCAGACAGGACCTGATTGACACCCAGTTCAAATGGATGAGAGCTGGGTGCAGAAGACCTTAGTGAATTGGAGAATAGTGTGGTGTTTAACATTTGGAGGTGAACTACAGGCCCAATTTGTTTGTCTGTCTTCCATTTTACTATCTGTCAATAAAAGCTCATGTTTGGAATTGTCTGATAATTTGACTGTATGGGATTTTCCCCTATTGAGCAGTGACAAGATGCAGGTCTGCAGTGGGCATTGGGGATAGAGTAACAGGAACTTAGTGAGTTTACAAGAGAGGTAGCTAAGCACATGTAAAGTGTGTGGCCTTGTAGTTAAACAGCAACTACAGTGAGAAAATGGTGTATGTGCAAGAGAGGGTTAGTCATGTCAGCTATGCGCTATGAACAGTGTGGCTGCTGTTGGTGAGGGGCAACATCAGATCATAAGAAATGGAAACAGGAATTGGCCATTCAGCCCCTTGGGCCTGATCCACCATTCAATAGGATCATGGCTGATTCAACATTACTGACATCAAATTTCCTGCCCTTTCCCCATGATTCCCCTACTTATTATTATTATTATTTTATACTTACCTATCTTATCCTTAAACATACACCTGCTCACTGCTCACATAGATCTTGGTGGCATGAAGTTCCAAACATTCTCAACCTTCTGAGAGAAAAATCCTCCTCATCTCAGTCTTAGATTGGCTCCCTTTATTCTGAGAGAAGGAGTAAGTGAAGACTGCAGATGCTGGAGATTCAGAGTCAAAAAGTGTGGTGCTGGAGAAGCACAGCAGGTAAGGCAGCATCTGAGGAGCAGGAGAGTTACCAATACCTTCTACCCTGACCTCAAGATCATATGGACCATCTCCAACATCTCCCTCCCTTTCCTGGACCTCCCTGGGGACTAACTCAACATGGACATCTATTTTAAACCTGTCAACTCCCAGAGCTACCTTGACTACACCTCTCCAACCCACCCACCCCCCAATAAAAATGCGATACTTTATTCCCAAATCCTCCACTCCTCACTATCTGCTCCCAGGTGGAGCAACTCCAGGACATCCCAGATGGTGTCCTATTTCATGGACCGCAACTTCCCCTCCCACATGATCAACAATGCCTTCCAGTGCAACTCCTCCACTTCCCTCACCTCCGCTCTCAAACCCCATCCCTTCAACCATAAGAAAGTTTTAACCCCTCCCTCCCCCCACCACCACCACCACTATCCTCATATTCCACCCTACAAATCTCAGGATACAGCACTTTATACTCTGCCATTTTAGCCACCTAAAGTCAGACACCACCAATAAAAATATATTTCCGTCCCCACCCCTCTCTGCATTCCGTAGAGACCATTTGCGAACATAAGAGGTACAGTTAGTAGGTTTGCAGATGACACTAAAATTGGAGGTGTAGTGGACAGCGAAGAGGGTTACCTCAGATTACAACAAGATCTGGACTAGATGGGCCAATGGGCTGAGAAGTGGCAGATGGAGTTTAATTTAGATGGTGCTGCATTTTGGGAAAGCAAATATTAGCAGGACTTATACACCTAATGGTAAGGTCCTAGGGAGTGTTGCTGAACAAAGAGACCTTGGAGTGCAGGTTCATAGCTCCTTGAAAGTGGAGTCGCAGGTAGGTAGGATAGTGAAGAAGGCTTTTGGTATGCTTTCCTTTATTGGTCAGAGTATTGAACACAGGAGTTGGTCGGTCATGTTGCAGCTGTACAGGACATTGGTTAGGCCACTGTTGGAATATTGCATGAAATTCTGATCTCTTTCTTATCGGAAAGATGGTGTGAAACTTGAAAGGGTTCAGAAAAGATTTACAAGGATTACCAGGGTTGGAGGATCTGAGCCACAGGGAGAGGCTGAACAGGCTGGGGCTGTTTTCCCTGGAACTTCAAAGGCTGAGGGGTGACCTTATGGAGGTTTACAAAATTATGAGGGGCAAGGATAGGAAAAGTAGACAAATTCTTTTCCCTGGGGTGGGGAAGTCCAGAACTAGAGGGCATAGGTTTAGGGTGAGAGGAGAAAGATATAAGAGACCTAAGGGGCAACTTTTTTACACAGAGGGTGGTACGTGTATGGAATGAGCTGTTAAAGGATGTGGTGGAGGCTGGTACAATTGCAACATTTAATAGGCATTTGGATGGGTATATGAATAGGAAGGGTTTGGAGGGATATGAGCCAGGTGCTGACAGGTGGGACTAGATTGGGTTGGGATATCTAGTCAGCATGGACGGGTTGGACCGAAGGGTCTGTTTTCATGCTGTACATCTCAATGACTCTATGACTCCTTCGTTAGGTCCACATCCCCCACCAACCCACCCCGTGCACCCAGCACCTTCCCCTGCTGCCGTTCAAGGTGCAAAACCTGCACTCACACCTCCCCCTCACCTTCATCTAAGGCCCTAAAGGATCATTTCAAATCCCTGGGAGATTTTCCTGCACATCCATCCACCTCATCTAGTTCATCCATTGCTCTTGATGTGGTGTCCTCCACAATGTGGAGACAGAACACTAATTACGGTGGATCAAGGAACATGTCTGGGATGCAGGTAACAAACAACCCCACCACCCTATGCCCAACTGCCCCTCACACTTCCCCAAGGACATGCAAATCCTGGGCTGCCTCCACTGCCAAATCAAAGACATCCACTAACTGGAGTTCTCAGGAATCTACAACCATTATGCAGAAGTGGGTACTGCAGATGCTGGAGATTAGAGTCAAGATTAGAATGGTGCTGGAAAACACAGCAGGTCAAGCAGCATCCGAGGATCAGGAAAATTGACGTTTCGGGCAAAAGCCTTCATCATCATTGCCCGAAACATTGATCTTCCTGGTTTTTGGATGCTTCCTGACCTGCTGTGCTTTTCCAGCACCAGTCTAATCTTGCCTACAGCCACATAGCATCAACATTGACTTTACCAGTTTCTAAATCTCCCCTCCTCCCACCTCATCCCAGATCTAACCTTCCAAATCAGCACCACCCTCCTACACATCCATCTTTCTTCCCTCCTATTCGCTCCACCCTCCCCACTGACCTATCACAATCACTTCCAAGCTGCATGCACTTATCACCATCCCACCTTCTTTCACCTCAGCCTACCCTCTCCCCTCCTATTTATGTCAAGCCCCTTCTTCCTCCATTTTGTGATGAAGGGCTTATGGCCAAAACATCAACTCTCCTGCTCCTCGGATATTGCCTGACCTGCTGTGCTTTTTCCAGCACCACACCTTTTGAATCCCTTTATTCTGAGGCTATGCCCTCTGCTCCTAGACTGTCCTATGAGGGAAAGCATTCTTTCAGCATTTATCCTGTCAAGCCCTTAAGAATTCTCTATGTTTCAATGATATCACTTCATCTAAATTCCAATGAATAGAGTCCTGTTTAAACTTTGCTAAAAAGACAAGCACTGCATTCCAGAGATCACCCTAGTAAGCTTTCTCTGAACAACCTCCAATGAAATGATATCTTTCCTGAAATAAGGAGACAAGAACTGCTCATAGTACTCTATATGTGTTGTACAGTTGTATAACTTTGTGTAGTTGCAGTAAGACTTGTTATATACCAACCTCCTTGAAATAAGGGCCAATATTCAATTAGCCTTCCTATTAACTGCTGCTCCTGGGTGCTAGCTTCGTGTTTCAGGGACAATTACTCCCAAGTCCCTTTGTGTTCCAGATGTTTGCAGCTTTTTTTCATTTAAATAATGTTCTGTTCTTTGGCTCTCCCTTCCAAAATAAACAACTTCACATATTTCCATATTATATGCCATTTGCCAACTTTCTGCAGACTTACCTAACCTATCCATATCTTTTTGTAAATTGTTTATATCCCTCTCACAACTTGGCTTTCCATTTATTTTTGTGTCATCTGCAAATTTGGCTGCAGTATATTGACTTTTCTTTCTTCCAAGTCATTAATGTGGAATGCAAATAGTTGTAGTCCCAGTACTGATCCCTCTTGTAACCCAACTGGTCATACATCACCAACCTAAAAAATATCCCCTTAACACCACTCATTGTTTCCTGCCCATGAGCCAATTCTGTATCAATTCTAATATACTATCACAAACACTGAAGGTCCTTATCTCATGACTTAACCTTTTGTAAGGTACGTTAGGTTTCTAACACTTATCCAGATGCATAGCAGTCTCTCAAATATGGTACACTTGTAAGGGATGACGATAATTCAACACATAGCTGCTGGTGATGAGTTATTCCAAAAATTGCATGTCATAGAGGTGTACAAGATGGAAACAGAGCTTTTGGTCCATCCTCTCCATGTCAATCAGATATCGTAACTTAACCTAGTCCCATTTGCCATCAGTTGGCCCATATCCCTCTAAACCTTTCCTCTTCATACACCCATCCCAGAAGCATTTTAAATCTTGTAATTGTATCAACCTCCACCACTTCCTCTGGCAACTCATTTCATACATGCACCACCTTCTGTGTGAAAATGTTGCCTCTTCTGTCCTTTTTAAAATTTTTCCCCTCTCACCCTAAACCTATGTCCTCTAGTTTTGGACTCCCCCACCCAAGGAAAAGACCTTGACTATTTACCCTATGCATGCCCCTCATGGTTTTATAAACCTCTATAAGGTCACCCCTCAGCCTCTGACACTCCAGGGGACACAGCCCCAGCCTACTCAACCTCTCCCTATAGCTCAAATCCTTCAACCATGGCAACATCATTGTAAATCTTTTCTGAATCCTTTCAAGTTTCACAACATCCATCTGATAGGAAGTAGATTAGAATTGCATGAAATACTCCAACTATGGCCTAACCGATGTCCTGTGCAGCCGCAACATGACCTCCCAACTCCTGCACTCAATACTCTGACCAATGAAAGAAAGTATACCAAACTCCTCCTTCACTATCCTATCTACCTGTGACTCCACTTTCAAGGAACCATGAACCTGCTCTCCAAGGTCTCTTTGTTCAGCAACACTTCCTAGGACCTTACCATTAAGTGTATAAGTCCTGCTAAGATTTGCTTTCCCAAAATGTAGCACCTCACATTTATCTAATTTAAACCCCATCTGCCATTCCTCAGCCCATTTGCTCCTCTGATCAAGATCCTGTTGTAATCTGAGATAACCTTCTTCGCTGTCCACTACACCTCCAATTTTGGTGTCACCTGCAAACTTACTAACTATACCTGTTACACTCACATCTAAATCTTTTCTATAAATGACGAAATATAGTGGACCCAACACCAATCCTTGTGGCACATCACTGGTCACAGACCTCCAGTCTGAAAAGCAGCCCTCCACCACCACCCACTGTTTTCTATCTTCGAGCTAGTTCTGTATCCAAGTGGCTAGTTCTCCCTTGCTAACCAGCCGACCATGAGGAACCTTGTCAAATGCCTTACTGAACATATTGATCACGTCCACCACTCTGCCCTCATCTTTGTTAATTCTTCAAAAATCTAAATCAAGTTTGTGAGACATTATTTCCCACGCACAAAGCCATGTTGACTATCCTTAATCAGTCCTGACCTTTCCAAATGCATGTAAATCCTGTTGTTCAGGAGTCCCTCCAACAACTTGCCCACCACTGATTTAAGACTCACTGATCTATAGTTCCCTGACTTTCCCTTACCATCTTTCTTGAACAGTGGCACCATGTTAGCCAGCCTCCAGTCTTCCAGCACCTCACCTGTGACTATTGATGATACAAATATCTCAGCAAGAGGCCCAGCAATCACTTCCCTAGATTTCCACAGAGGTCTAAGGTACACCTGATGGGGGCCTGGGGATTTATCCATTTTTATGCATTTTAAGATATCCAGCAACTCTTCCTCTATACTATGGACATTTTTCAAGATGTCACATACTATATTTTCCATGTTCTTTTCCACAGTAAATGTTGATACAAAATGCTTATTTAGTATCTCCCCCATTTCCTGTGATTCCACACATACGCTTCTTGCTGATCTTTGAGGGTCCCTATTCTCTCCTTAGCACCTTTTGTCCTTAATAGATTTATAAAATCCCTTTGAATTCTCCTTAACCCTATTTGCCAAAGCTATCTCATATCCCCGTTTTGCCCTCGTCTTTTCCCTCTTAAGTCTACTCCTACTACCTTTATACTTTTCTAAGGATTTACTCAATCTCTGCTGTCTAAACAGGTACCTGACATAAGCTTCCTTCTTTTCTTAACCAAAACCTCAAATTTCACTTGTCCTCCAGCATTTCTTACACCTACCAGCCTTGCCTTTCACCCTAACAGGAATATAGTGTCTCTGAACTCTCGTTATTTCATTTTTGAAGTCTTCCCATTTTCTAGCTGTCCCTTTACCTGTGAATATCTGCACCCAATCAACTTTTGAAAGTTTTTGCTTAATACTGTCAAAATTGGCCTTCCTCCAATTTAGAACTTCAACTTTTAGATCTGGTCTATCCTGTTCCACCACTATTTTACAACTAATAGAATTATGGTCGCTGGCTCCAAAGTGCACCCCCACTGACACCTCAGTCACCTGCACTGCCTTATTTCCCAAGAGTAGTTTCAGTTTTGCAGCTTCTTTAGTAGGTACAACCATACACTGAAGCAGAAAGTTTTCTTGTACACTCTTAACAAATTCCTCTCTATCTAAACCCTTAACACTTTGGCAGTCCCAGTCTATGTTTGGTAAGTTAAAATCCCCTACCGTAACCACCCTATTATTCTTATAGATAACTAAAATCTCCTTATAAATTTGTTTCTCAATTGCCCACTGACTTTTGGGGGGTCTATAATACAATCCGAATAAGGTGATCATCCCTTTCTTATTTCTCAGTTCCACCTAAATAACTTCCCTGGATGTATTCCCAGGAATATCCTCCCTAAGCACAGCCGTAATGCTGTCTCTTATCAAAAATGTGTTTCCCCTCCTCTCTTGCCCCTCTTTATTTCCTTCCTGTAGCATTTGTATCCTGGAACATTAAGCTGCCAGTCCTGCCCATCTCTGAGCCATGTTTGTGTAATTGCTCTGATATCCCAGTCCTATGTTCCTAACCATGCCCTTAGTTTATCTCTGCCTTCCCTGTTTGGCCACTTGCATTAAAATAAATGCAGTTTAATTTATCAATCCTACCTTGTTCTCTGTTTTGTTACTGCCTGCTCTGACTGTTTGACTTGCTTTTTTTTCCCCAACTGTGCCAGTCTCAAATTGATCTCTTTCTTCACTATCTCCCTGGATCCCACCACCCCTCCAACCTTACCACTTTAAATCTTCCTGAGCAGCTCCAGCAAATCTTCCTGCCAGTGTATTAGTCCCCTTCCAATTCAGGTGCAATCTGTCTTTCTTGTATGGGTCACTTCTACCCAAGAAGAGATTCCAATGATGCAAAAATGTGAACCTTTCTCCCCTGCACCAGCTCCTCAGCCATTCATTCGTCTGCTCTATCCTCCTATTCCTATTCCTCACTAGCTCATGGCACCAGGAGTAATCCAGTATTACTACCCTCAAGGACCACCTTATTAAATTCCTACTTAACTTTCGTGTGATAAGATGCAAGTAGAATTGAACACCATAGAGGCTGAGTTGGTCGTTCATAAAGCAAGTTTAGTAAGATGCAGCAAAAAGTCTCATTAGTCTAGTGGCAAAAACCTTGACACCTCATATTTAGCCAAAAAACATAATTTTCAGCCCAGAAGGTTTGTTGCATTTCAATGCTATTCCTTTTAAAATACTGCATTCCCTTTGATTATCCAACTACTCCCAGCCTGCAAATTCCACACCAGGAATTAGTTATACAATTATGTAAGGAAGGAAACAAAGTTAGTCCAGAATTGATGATGCCCAGCTAAAACTGGTTAAAATTTACTGTTGTGCCTTGCTGGAGCCAAACTGACGGAAAATTCATTTTTTTGAAAAATTATTTATGCCGTGTGAGCATCACTGGTTAGGCTAACATTGATTTTCCTTTCCCAAATTAGCCTTTAGAATGTATTAGTATGTTGCCTTTTCAGACCTCTGTAGTCGTTGTGGTATAGGGACATTGGGGGACAGTGCTATTGGGACAAGAGTTCCAACATTTTGACACATTAACAATAAAGAAACAATGATATAATTCTTAATCAGGATAGTATGTGAGTTAGCGGGGAACTTGCAGGTGGTGGTGGTCTCATATATCTGCTATCCTTATCCTTATTGGTCATAGAAATTTGATTTTGGAAGATGCTGTCAAACAGACCTTGATGAGTTGCTGCAGTGCACCCTGTAAATGGAACACACTACTGCTACTATGTGTTATTTATGAAGGAAGTGAATGTAGAAGATGGTGGAATGTTTAAAAGTTATACCGTTCTTTCTGCATTTCAGGTGCCTCTTTTAGCTTTGTTCTTATCTGACAATTCTTTTTCAAAAAGGTGAAAATATATTCAAAAGAAATTTGGAGTTGTAATGCATTCTTAATTCTAGTCTCAAAAATGCTAAACCTTCACATCACAAATGTTAAGCTATTTTAATTTATTTTAGATTTTCAGTGTCCATAGTATTGTACTTCATGCTCACTTGATTTTTTTTAAGGTACTGTGGGGGTTGTTTTGTGTCTGGACAGAAAATATATTCTGCAACATAACTGTGTGTTAGCATTCCTAACCATTTATTGGCACCGTATTTTAAATGAATAGAAATTATCTAGTCAGACTAGACAGTCTTAAGATACACAATCAGAAGAGGGGAAGAACATTCAGTTTTCAGACATCAGTATCCCAGTGCTGCAGAAAGTATGAATGACCTTTTAAGAATTGTTGATAAACTTACAAAACATATCAAGGCCAGAATCCTTGTGACATTACCAAATAAATGATCTTTACCAAAAATCTTTTACCCAAAATAGATGGCTACCTTTTTGTAATCTCCAGTCCTATTCATTACACTTTTTGTCCAGGACACACAGCTATTTAATAGCCGATAAGAATGTTACTCATGAAGTAAGATGAGACTGGAAATAAAACTGTGCATTCATTTTATATTTGAATACTTAATAGCATTTGAAATCTGTTTTAAACAGTTTAGCTATTAGAAAATTAAAGAATTTGACATGAATCATTTAAGCACTCATCCAATAAAATTCAATATAATGTTTAGCCTCGAATTCTTTTGATAAAAGCAAAAGATGCTAAAGAAAATTTCCTGCTAAGTTGTGACATAGCTGCCAGCCATCCTGCAATTAGGACAGCATCTCAAAGAAAGTCAAACTTTAAGAATTTGAATTTTAAAGCACCTTCTGTTGGTCAGGAAAAGTGTCAGGATAGAAAACAGAAAAGTTAATATCACCTCATCTTACAGTAAAAGCTTTACTGTTGACATCAAATTGTATGATTAGATTTGATTTCCTACAGGCCCTTCAGCCCAAGTCCACGCCGACCCTCCGAAGAGTAACCCACCCAGACCCATTCCCCGACCCTATATTTACCCCTGACTAATGCACCTAACACTATGGGCAATTTAGCATGACCAGTTCACCTGAACTGCATATTTTTTGGATTGTGGGAGGAAACCAGAGCACCTGAAAGAAACCCACAGAGGCACTGGGAGAATATGCAAACTCCATATTTCCCTCCCTACTCCTATTTGCATTTTGGAGAGACCATTCCCGCCGCAACTCCCTTGTTAGGTCCACACTTACCACCAACTCACCCTCCACTCCTAACACCTTTCCCTGCCAGACGTTTAAAGAGAGGTTGATTAGAGTTCAGGAGAGGTATGTTCCTATGAAAATAAGGGATCAAAATGGGATGGTTAGGGAACCATGGTGACAGGTGAAATTGTGAGACTAGCTAAGAGGAAAAAGGATGTGTAAATAAGGTCTAGGCTACCAAACACAGACAAAGCTTTGGAAGAATATCATGAATGTAGGACCAATCTGAAATGAGGAATTAAGAGGGCTATAAGGCGTCCTGAGATATCTTAAATAAACAGAGTTAAGGAAAATCCTAAAGACTTTTTTTCATATATAAGGAGCACGAGGGTAACTAGAGAAAGGCTTGGCCCACTCAAGGGCAAAGGAGGAAAGTTATGTGTGGAGTCAGAGAAAAAGGGTGAGA
This sequence comes from Hemiscyllium ocellatum, assembly GCF_020745735.1. Classification (NCBI taxonomy): domain Eukaryota; kingdom Metazoa; phylum Chordata; class Chondrichthyes; order Orectolobiformes; family Hemiscylliidae; genus Hemiscyllium; species Hemiscyllium ocellatum. The sequence goes on from NC_083402.1 coordinate 109,681,802, forward strand.
TTCTTAATGAGCATCTTTATTTGCCAAGGAGAGCGACATGACAGATGTTGAGATTAGGGATAGATATTTGAGTACTCTAGGTCACGTCAGCATAAGGAGGGAGGAAGTGTGCATTCTAACAGGCATTAAGGTGAACAAGTCCGCAGGTCCTGATGGGATCTATCCCAGGTTACTGAGGGAAGCAAAAAAGGAAATAGCTGAGGCCTTAAAAGAGATCCTTGCAGCATCTTTGAACACGGGTGAGGTCCCAGAGGACTAGAAAATTGCTAATGTTATCGCCTTGTTTAAGAAGGGTAGCAGGGATAATCCAGGGATTCATAGACTGGTGAGCCTGATGCCAGTGGTAAGGAAGCTGCAGGAGAAGGTACTGAGGGATAGGATCTATTCCCATTTGGAAGAAAATGGGCTCATCAGTGATCGGCAGCATGGTTTTGTGCAGGGAAGGTCACATCTTACAAACCTAATCGAATTCTTTGAGGAGGTAACAAAGTTGATTGATGGGAGAAGGGCTGCAGATGTCATATACATGACTTCAGTAAGGCATTTCATAAGGTTCCCCATGGTCGGCTGATGGAGAAAGTGAAATCGCACGGGGTCCAGGGTATGCTAGCTAGATGAATAAAGAACTAGCTGAGCAATAAGAGACAGAGAGTAGTAGTGGAAGGGAATTTCTCAAAATGGAGACCTGTGACCAGTGCTGTTCCACAGGGATCCATGCAAGGAACACTGTTTGGAGATGCCGGTATTGGACTAGGGTGTACAAAGTTAAAAATCACACAACACCAGGTTATAGTCCAACAGGTTTAATTGGAAGCACACTAGCTTTCGGAGCGACGCTCCTTCATCAGGTGATTGTGGAGGGCTCGATCGTAACACAGAATTTATAGCAAACATTTGCAGTGTGATGTAACTAAAATTACACATTGAAAAATTGATTGTCTGTTAAGCCTTTCATGTGTAAATCACAAAACCCTTTTTTTTAAAGTTGCATTCTTGGGTTAGCTGTTAACAATGGTGATAGCTAGACAATATGTTGAAGGTGTTAGCCCCCTGTGTTCTCTGTCTATGACCTGATGTTTAGATTGATTCTAATCTAAAATGTGAGATAACAGTTTTACATAAATTCATGCAGTTTTGAGCTCAGAGTTCTACATGAATGTATGCAGTTTTTGAGCAAAGTGCAATGTAACTCTGCAAGTACAAATTCACCCCACAAAATATATTTCTGCATGGGGCTAACACCTTCAATATATTGTCTAGCTATCACCATTGTTAACAGCTAACCCGAGAATGCAGCTTTTAAAAAAAGGGTTTTGTGATTTACACATGAAAGTAGTGAAACTATCACTGTATTCTAACAGATGAAAGTCTTAACAGACAATCAATTTTTCAATGTATAATTTCAGTTACATCACACTGCAAATTTTTGCTATAAATTCTCTGCTACGATCAAGCCCACCGCAATCACCTGATGAAGGAGCGTTGCTCCGAAAGCTAGTGTGCTTCCAATTAAACCTGTCGGACTATAACCTGGTGTTGTGTGATTTTTAACTTTGTAGGACCACTGTTGTTTGTGATAGATATAAATGATTTGGAGGAAGGTATCGGTTGCCTGATTAGCAAGTTTATAAATGACATCAAGATTGGTGGAGTAGCAGATCGTGAAGGGGACTGTCAGAGAATACAGCAGAATATAGATAGATTGGAGAGATGGGCAGAGAAATAGCAGGTAGAGTTCAATTTGGGCAAATGTGAGGTGATGCATTTTGGAAGGTCAAATTCAAGAGCGAACTATAAAGTAAATGAAAAAGACCTGGGGAAAGTTGACGTACAGTGAGATCAGGTCCATTGTTCCCTGAAGGTGACAACGCAAGTCAGTAAAGTGGTCAAGAGACATACAGCATGCTTTCCTTCATTGGATGGGGTATTGAATACAAGAGTTAGCAGGTCATGTAACTGTTGTATAGGACTTTGCTTTGGCCACATTTGGAATACTGTGTAAATTCTGGAGAAGGTACAGAGGAGGTTCACCGGGATGTTGCCTAGTATGGAGGGTGCTAGCTATGAAGAGAGGTTGAATAAATAAGGATTATTTTCAGTGGAAAGATGGATTTGAGGGGGAACCTGATTGTGTCATGAGAGGTATAGCTGGGTGGATGGTGAGAATCTTTTTCCCAAAGTGTGGAACTCAAACACTAGGGATCATGAGTTCACAGTGAGAGAGGAGAGGTTTAGGGGAAAAATGCGAGGAAAGTTCTTTACGCAGAGGGTGGTGGGGACCTGGAACATGTTGCCAATGGAGGTGGTAGAGGTGGGAACAATAGCATCATTTAAGATGTGTCCAGACAGATACCATGAATGGCAGGGAGCAATGGGGTACAGGTCTTTAAAAAATAGGCAGGAGATTTGGATAGAGGATCTGGATTGGCGCAGGCTTGGAGGGCCGAAGGGCCAGTTCCTGTGCTGTAATTTTCTTTGTTCATCACAAGAAGGGCAAAACATGCGCCGCACCACACCGCCCCCCTCACCTTCGTCCAGGGTCCCAAAGGATCCTTGCGCATTTGACCTCTCTTCCACAAACATCATCTACTATGTCCATTGCTCTTGATGTGGTATCCTCTACACTGTGGAGACAGGATGCCAACTTCTCTCTCCACCCCCATCCCCACCCACCTTTGTCTACCTATCACATTTCCAGCTACCTCCCCCCACCAGCCCGACCCCCTCCCATTTATCCCTCAGCCGCTTTGGGCCACCCTCCTCATTCCTGATGAGCTTATGCTCAAAACATTGACTCTCCTGCTCCTCAGATGCTGCCTGGCCAGCTGTGCTTTTCCAGTACCTCAAACGTCATATCTGGCAACTTCCCCATTGTTGGTGAATGCTAACTTGAGCAGTTAGCTAGGGGCACAGCAAGTTTTGGAGCATATAATTGCTGTAATATTGTCCTGGCCCATAACTTTTACAACATCTACTGTTTTCCGTCATTTCTTGATGTGAAGCCAGTTGGCTAAAGGCTGCTACTGTTCGTTTATACTTGTCCAGGCTTAAGTTGCTAGGTCTGTTAAAAATCTATGCCATTCATCATGGTGACAGCTCAGTTGGCTGGTTCACTACACAGAGTGATGCCAACAGCATGGATTCAATTCCCACACGGTTTGAGGTTATCATGAAGGACTATCCTCCTCAATCTCTCCTCCTACATGTGGCGTTTGCCTCTTCAGTTAAACAACCACAAACTGTCTCTCTCTACTGAGACAAACAGCATTATGACCTGGTAGGCCTGTGGCAACTTTATTTACAGTGCCACACATCACAATGTAGGTTATGCTCAATGTGAAGCAAGATTTCATCTCCATAAGGACTTTGTAGTTTTCACTCTTATCAATACAGTTACGGTCAGAAGCACCAGCAGCTGAATGATTGATGAGGATAAAGTCGAGTATGTTTCACCCCCTTGGTAGTCCCTTCTCCAAATGCCAAAGACCCAGTTTGAATGACAATATATATCACTGGAGAATGTCTAGTGCCAGAATCTTCAGCTTTTTCTTCTTAGTGTTCTGCCAAAGATCCATTCATTTAAACAGCAAGTACAAACTTTGCATATGCTTCATGTTGTCAAATGTTATTGATGGTGGCACCAACACATTAACTGACTTCTCTCAACTGTGACTTTTTTTCTAGTTACTGGTTAGAGGCAGAATTTTGTGTAGAATGTCATCCCATATGTAGCATCACAATCTTAAATTTCACCATTTCATTGGCAGAAAAGTTTGACCAAAGAATATTTGCTTCAGAATATCTCAAACAAATGGTTCTAATGATCATTACATAGAATAGTGGATACCTAATTCCTTTGGCTGCTTTGCTATCTATGACAGCTCAAAAATCAGTAGCAAAATAATAAACAAGGCATGGTCAACTCATCAGAATAGTGATATTGCCCTCTGCTTTGAGTGATGATGCTATGGTGGCACTACATCTTTGTTGGTGCATCTTTTGAAAGCAAAGTGACCAGGTTTACTGTTGCTGAAGTTCTCACAATTGCGCTCCACTGGAATTTTGTTCCCTGTCCTCTACAATAGTTTCTGCAGCTTGAGAGGAAGATAACATACTCAGGAAAAATCATAAACTACAACATCAAACAAATGCATTGCACCAAGTTCACAAGGCCATAATGAAAAGAACACAAAACACTGAGGTTAGTTTCTAGTTAGTTTCCATATTACAAAAACGACAAAGAGGACTTGGAGAAATATTTTATCAGGCTTGAGCGGTTTTAATTACTAGGGAAAAGTAAGCCAGGCTGAGAATCTTTTTTCACTAGAGAGGAGAATGCTCAGAAGTAACCTAATGTCATCCCCATTATGGAAGGATTTGACCTAGGAGCAGAATTCAGCCTTGTAAACCCCTTCTTCCATTCAATCAGACCTATACTGGTCTCAATCCACTTACCTATTTGCCTTCCATAACCCTTGACCCCCATGTACATCAAAAATCTATCAATCTCAGCTTTTAATAAATTAAATATCCCAGAATCCATTGCTTTCTGGGGAGGACAGTTCGACTGAGCAATGACCATTTGAGAGTAATAATTTCTTCTCATCTCCATCTTAAAATGCAGCCATTTATTAATGAACTGTGCCCCCTTCTCTCCCCCACAACTCCAAAATCTACTCATAGTCTAGATAGATATCTAGATGATTCAACTATCCAGTAGCTGCTAATAAATGCACATAAATTGGCATAGTGGCTCAGTAGTTAACACTGCTGCCTCACACCACCAGTGACCTAGGTTCAATTCTGCCCTTGAGCGATCGCCTATTTGGAGTTTTCAAGTTTTCCTCGTTTTATGTGGGTTTCTACCGGGTGCTCTAGTTTCCTCCTACAGTCCAAAGTCATGCGGCTTAGGTGAATGGGCCATGCCAAGTGTTCCTGTAGTATCCAGGGATGCGTAGCCCAGGTGGATTAGCCATGGGAAATGTAGAGTTACAGGGATGGGTGGTTCTGGGTGAGACGCTCTTCAAAGGGTCGGTGTGGACTCAATGGGCTGAATGGCCTGCTTCCACATTGTAGGGATTCTATGATCCTATGCTTTGAGAGAGTCATTAAAATTTAGAACTCACCACCTCATTGGGTAGTTGAAGTGAACAATTTAGTTGCATTTAAGAGGAACCAAAAAATTATATCTTGAAGAAAGGACAGCTGAATATGAGAGGAAGCTTGTACATAGCTTAGATACCAGTATTAATTAATCATACCAAATACGCTGTGAATTTGATATAATAGAAGTGTTCAGGTTTTGACCAGTACAAGTGAAAACCATGGTGTACCACAAACTATGTAACAGGCAAATCTATCTGTAATTAAGTAATCACTTCCAGAGAGAATGTGCAAGTCAATATAGCTTGAGAGATAACTAACTATACAGCTATCAATCACACTTATTTAACATGCATATTTTTTATTAAAAATTAACATTTAACTTGTGATGGTTCATCAGACTGCATATTTCTCTTTAATGGCTCAGAACTGCTTTAGTACATTCAGTTATTTAAAGTATCAAAGAAAGGCTACAGAAATATATATTACTTAGGAGAAAAAAATTGATGACCCTTGGAACATTTTCTTTTTTTGTTTCAAGTAAGTAATCAATTTTAGTAATCACTTAAACTACGTGGTTACATTATGGGTAAATAAAGATAAATTAACCATTGTGAACTTTTTTCTGCTTCAAAAAATTACTGATTAACATTTATCTGCTTATTTGTGGAGCCTTTAAAAATAAACATTAAAATTGTGATTTTACCAGTGCTTAATTTCAACTTCTGTAGTTAAGTATTCAGTGTGAGCTGCATCACATTGTTCTCCCTGAAAGAACAAACAAAATGACTTTGGTATAATTCTCTCCCCGTTTCTCAGAAAAAATACACTGCCAATTGAAGCAATCCAGAGAAGTTTCATGAGGCTGATCCCGGGTATTGTTTTTTTATTAGGAGAGGTTGAGTAGGTTGGGTTTTTAAACATTGGAGTTTAACAGAATGAGAGCCAATCTTGAAACACGAAATATTATTAGGGGATTTGGCAAAGCGAATGCGGATAAGTTGTTTCCCTTTGTGGGAGAATCTAGGATGATTGAGCATAATCTCAGAGTAAGGGGTCACACATTTCAGGCATGGAATGAGAGTAGTGAAGCTCTGGAATTCTTTACCACAGAGGGCTGTTGAGGCTGACTCATTAAAATTGTGCCTTGAAAATACTTAATCAGTAATAAATCATGGGGATAAGGCAGGAAAGTGGAGTTAAGGTTGATCAGATCAGCTGTAATCACACTGAATGACAAAGCAGACTCGATGGGCTGAATAGCCTACTTCTACTTCTATGCCGTATTGTTATCAGGTAGATGGAAGTGTCAATGTTCTGCGCCAGGCCTTTTACCTAGCCCCCCACCACATCTAGCCCCATTTGCACTCTTTCCTGGGCCACCTATCACAGCCCCTATAATAAGTTGCATTCCTGCCTGAACGAAAATGCAAAGTTTTGGGGCACATGTCCTGGGTCAGGTTTGCATTGCCAAGAATTGTCCCAAAATGGAGGCTCTCCAACTCTGAACACCTGAACCCAAAGCCCTCCCCGGTTCACATGAACACTTCCTTTTTACATTAAGTTAAAGTCTGTTCCAAAACACAAAAAACATGTACTTGTAAGACATGTCAAAATGAAAACACTTAAGAGTCATAGAGATGCACAGCTTGGAAACAGACCCTTCGGACCAACCCATCCATGCCAACCAGATATCCCAACCCAATCTAGTCCCGCCTGCCAGCACCATATCCCTCCAAACCCTTCCTATTCATATTCTCATCCAAATCCTCTTAAATGTTGCAATTGTACCAGCCACCACCACTTCCTCTGGCAGTTCATTCCATACCCATACCACCCTCTGTGTGAAAAAGTTGCCCTGTAAGTCTCTTTTATGTCTTTCCCCTCCCACCCTAAACCGATGCCCTTTAGTTCTGGACTCCCTGACCCCAGGGGAAAGAATTTGCCTATTTACCCTATCCATGCCCCTCATAATTTTGTAAACCTCTATAAGGTCACCCCTCAGCCTCTGACTAAGTAGCTTCTAAATGTGCCTGCATTTTCTGTCAACTTCCCAGGAAAAAAATCATATTGAGATGTTTGAACTTGCTCCTTTGTTCAATTTAGTCCCAATTAAAATCAACTAATCCAGCTAAAACATGAAAAAAGGTTAATTATTACCGAATATACAGAAATCCATCTCCTAGTCCTTAGCAGTGAGAAGATGTGAGTTCTCACTAATTAAATCAATTTAATGAAATTAATTTTTACTTTAAAGTCAATTGAAAAGATATTAGTGTAGAGTTCATAACAGATAACTGATTGATATCTGCAACTTTCATCTTTGTCTAGATTGAAAATTAACCTTGTAACAGAATCATTTTATGAGAATTTCTGAACACTCAGATACTCCAGTAAGGTGTTTAAAAAAAGTTATTTTTGTCAATGTTTCAATTCTTTTTTCTTTGGAAAGGCTTACTGAATATTTATGTGAATAGAGCTTGTATTTTAAACATGCCACTTTTACTGAATATCTCCTCAGTTTTTGAGATGTGAACATGATGCCTTAACATAGGCTAAATAATATCTTATTTTGTAATGACAAAAGCAAACTTCTGTGAAGTACAAAACTGATGAAGAAAGATAAACTCTTGATTAACCACTGCTTGCCTAAAGTTAGAGAGACCAGCCCTCAACGAATGTTGCTCTCTGCTTGGGCTAAGGGATTTGGATGATAGTGCAGTATTTCATAAGTTGAAAGAGCTAATTTTCTACTGTTCCTGAGTTTCTTCTGAATGAATTTAGTTTTAGCTGCTGGCATCATAATCATCATAGCATCATCTTTTAATAAACTTTTGAGGAGGGGGGAAAAGCTGATAAAATAATGTTATTACTATTTTGTTTGTATATGGGTGAGTCTTGGTCATAACTAGCTGATCCTCATCCTACAGTTGCTCAGTGCTGTAGTCCTTGGATACAATTGAGCAGGGGTATTGTGTAGGAGCTTCACTTTTATAGAAATTTACAGTACAGAGGAAGGAGGCCATTCTGCCCATCAAATCTGAACTGGCCAACAAGTAGGCTTCCAGTCTTATCTTGCTTCACAGCACTTGGTCTGTAGCACTGTAGGATATTCTATGCATCCACATTTCCAAGTTCTTTTTACATGTTATAGGTATTCACCATCTTTTCAGGTAGCTAGTCCCAATTTACCACTATGCTCCAAACCTCCCCTTAGTCTAAATCTATGCTCACTGGTTATGAACCGTTCAACCAAGTGTCTTCCAATCCACTCCAGATGGGCTACTAATGAATTTGTCTCCATTTCTCTATTCTTAGGAATTCAACTGTATTCTATCCAATCCTTCCTCATAACTGAAGGCCTGCAATTTAGGCAATGTCCTGATGTGTATTCTTTGCATTCTCTCTACTGTAAACGTAAATTTCCTACCATGTGTTGAACAGACTGCAGTACTGACTAGTGTTTTATGCAGTTCTAGCATAACCACGCAGCTTTTCTATTCTATGCCTCAGCCAACAGAGAAGCAATTCTGGCCATTTTCTCTAGTGTACCAGTCACCTCATGGGTGTGAGGAAACTCTGAGATCCTTCTGTTCCTCAACATTTTTCAGTGTCCTGCTGTTTAAGTGTATTCCCCTGCCTTTCCAAATGCATTATCTCACACTCCTCCAACTTCCTTTTCCTACTCTTGTGCTCACCCAATGTGTCTGTTCCTATTTTGCTGTGGTTTTATTGTTTTCTTTATTGATCACCATCTGTAAACCTCTTCATTATAAAGTGTCAAGATATTGATGCTACTTGTAGAGTTCTTTTGTCATTGCAGCTTGGTTCACAGAAAGTCAAGCTAGTGGTTAAACAATGTTTAAAATGTAATCCCATCTAGATATTTATTCATCAAAGGTGACAGCCAGTTGAACATTTGCTGATTTAAGAACATATTTTTTACAAATAAATGTAAAAAAAAGTAACATTTTTATAACAAAACAAAACTGAAATTGCTGGAGAAACTCAGCAGTTCTGAGAGCATCTGTGGAGAGACAAATAGAGTTAAGTAATTAAGTCCAGTATGACTGTTCCAAACTGAAGGGAGCTAGAAAATTGTATGTTGTTTTGCTAAAGTAAAACAAATAACTGCAGGTGGTGGAGGTTTGAAACAAAAACAGAAATTGCAGACAAAATTCAGCAGGTCTGCAGCATAGAAGTATAGTATCCCGACAGTGTGGAAAGAGGCCATTCAGCTCATTGAGTCTGCACTGACCCTCAAATTCATCCCATCCAGACTCAACACACACCCCTCCTTACCCTGTAACCCTATGTTTACAATGGCTAATCCACTTAACTTGCTAGCCACTGAGCCACCATGCCACTCAAGGGGGCAAAGCAAAATTAACATTTCAAGTCATGTGACTTCATCAGAACTGGATTTTCTTTTGTGCTGTGACAAAAGGGGAGATGGAGCAAGTGGACAGATTGTGAGAGTGTCCTGAACAAATGACAAAAGGAGTGCTGATGTAGTAGAGGAGCATTATAAATGAAGAATAGGTAATAATGATGGGTGTTAATAACAGAAAATGGGTGTGCTTGCTGATAGTAAACCCAGGCAACAGAGTACAGTTGGTGGGGTGGGTATTTGGAGAAAAAGAGCTGTAAATAAAGTAGAAGTTGGTGTTCGAGTTCTGTATGCACGTACTTTCTTTGGAAAGTGTTTAGCCTAAAAAGTTATAACATAATGTATGAGTGCAATATTTGGAATTATCCACTTGAGAAAAAACACTTGTTCTTTTTGGAATGCATAAATAACTTCAACCAAGGATTTCTGTGTGATATCTCAGATGGATTGTTACCCCTATTAACTTAGAATAATGCAAAGAAATACCATGTACCTTTTTCCCTTGGAAACTCTTTTATAAACATACAAGTGGAATTTCATATAGACCATTTTAACTACAAAAATTAGATCTTCAGCTTCCCAGTATCTACAGCGTGGCTGACGAAAGATGCCAAGTTTCTGCATCAATTTTCCTAATACCCTTTTGCAGGTTGTTGGAATGTGTTAAGCTCCTGCAAATTGACGACTTCATTATGGGAGATCTTAATGATGTAAAGCTGTAAATGTTAAATCCTGCAGCATGTCATCAGTGCTGGTGACAAAGTGATAATCAATAGAGCTGATAACGGTTGTCACTCCTATCATCAGTTAACAGCAATAATTTGACAGATTGCATCTTTGTTCTTATCCACTGTTCCCTGCATGATATTCTCCATTCCTTCCAATTGCTTTTATTTTCCCTTTACAAAGATTTAACAGTTTCTGGTTCAGTAAGTGCCACGTTTCCCTGATGACTTTGTCTACACATCTCATTTTTCCTTCAAGTTCTGACGAAAATTCTCCTTGTTTCTTGTAAAGACATGGTAAGAAGTTATCAACATGTCACAGTGCACACAACAAATATTGAATACACAGAAGAGCTCTTGCCTCCCACTCTCGATCTGTTTTGCATACTTGTGAGATTGTTGAGTAATTTTGTAAAGTGAAAGTTCTAATTCTAGTGTAGATTCAAATTAAGATCCAAAAAGAATTCCCGATACAACATTATCAAACTTAAAGCATTTTAGGTTCTTCTACTTGTAGCTTTAAATACAGTGACATAGTAGTATTGTCACTGGGCCAGCAATACGGAACTCCAGACTTTGTTCTTAGGGAAGGAAATGTGCCAACCCTAACCTGGCCTACATGTGACTGCACATCCACAGCAATGGGGTTGACCCTTAACTGCCCTCTGGGCAATTAGGGATGAGCAATAAATGGCCTAGCTATTGATGTCTGCATCCCATGAATTAATTTTTTAAAAATCTTGTTTTCAGATTGACTTGCTTTGTTTCATAAACAAGTAGTATTTTGATTTGAGGTAGAGGAACACCCAAATATTTGTCATAGTTTGTTTCCTGACAACAGACTGCAAGAACAAACTATTTGGGGTTACACAAGAGAAGGCAGACTTAACAAATGTGTTTGTTAGTTTGTAGGTGAAAGAATACATTCCATGTCAATTTTGTCAGAAAATAATAAATATGTAGTTTTGGGCAAACAGGTAATGCTATGGCTATTCATTTGAGAATGTTAGTGACAGGGTAAAAAGTAGGTAAATTGGTTAGGAGTTGCATTACATGTGATTAGCTTTGGGACTAAAACAAGAGAAAACAGTTTTAAAAAAGGGGGCCACTAGGCAATGTCATTGGTTGTGAATCCTATCAGATCAAATGGAATGGTTGGAGCCACAGTTAGAGGCAATGAGGAATTTACAAGAGCAAGGGGATGTGATGGATGGCAGTTATAGGAAGGGGAGACAAGTCTCAGATACAGTCACATAGTTGGGTTAGCTCTAGGAAAGTTAAGAGAGGTGGGCAAGTAGTGCAGATGTTTTCTGTTGGTATCCTAATTTCAAACAAGTATGCTGTATTGGAAAATGTAGGGGATGGTGGATTCTCAGGGCCACAGACTTATGTTTCTGAGGCCAGCAACGAAAAATCAGAATGGTGTGTTGTTTCCCTGGTTCCAGGATCAAGGATGTCCCAGACAGGGTGCAGAATGTTCTCAAGGGTGAGAGGGCCCAGCAGGAGGTCACTGTCCACATTGGAAGCAAAGACATAGGAAGGGAAAAGGTTGAGACTCTGATGGGAGAATACAGAGGTTAAGCAGGAATTTAAAAAGGAGAACCTTGAGAGTAGTTATGTCTGGATTACTCCCGGTGCTGCGATATAGTGAGGGTAAAAATAAGAGGATAGAGCAGATGAATGCATGGCTGAGGAGCTGGTGTATGGGAGAAGGATTCACATTTTGGGATCATTGGAATCTCTTCTGGGGTAGAAGTGACCTGTACAAGAAGGACAGATTGCATCTAGATTGGAAGGGGATTAATATACTGGCAGGGAGTTTTGCTAGAGCTGCTCGGGAGGATTTAAATGAGTAAGGTGGGAGTGCGGGTGGGACCCAGGGAGATAGTGAAGAAAGATCAATCTGAGACTGGTACAGTTGATAAAAGAAGCGTGCCAAACAGGACAGGCAGGGACAAAACAGAGGACAAGTTAGCACTGATAAATTAAACTGCATTTATTTCAATGAAAGGGGCCTAACAGGGAAGGCAGGTGAACTCAGGGCATATTTAGGAACATGGGACTGGGATATCATAACAAGTACAGAAACATGGCTCCGGGATGGACAGGACTGGCAGCTTAATGGTCCAGGATACAAATGCTACAGGAAGGACAGAAAGGGAGGCAAGACAGGAGGGGGAGTGGCATTTTTGATTAGGGATAGCATTACAGCTGTACTGAGGGAGGACATTCCTGGAAATACATCCAGGGCAGTTATTTGGGTAGAACTGAGAAATAGAAAAAGGGATGATAATCTTATTGGGATTGTATTATAGACCCCCTAATAGTTAGAGGGAATTTGAGAACCAAATTTGTAAGGAGATCTCAGTTATCTGTAAGAATAATAGGGTGGTTACGGTAGAGGATTTTAACTTTCCAAACATCGACTGGGACAGCCATAGTGTTAATGGTTTAGATGGAAAGGAATTTGTTCAGCGTGTACAAGAAAATTTTCTGATTCAGTATGTGGATGTACCTACATGAGAAGGTGCAAACCTTGACATGCTCTTGGGAAATAAGGCAGGGCAAATAAGGTGACTGAGGTGTCATTGGTGGAGCACTTGGGGGCCAGCGACCATAATTCTATTAGATTTGAAATAATGGCAGAAAAAGGTAGACCAGATCTAAATATTGAAGTTCCAATTTGGAGAAAGGCCAAATTTGATGGTATTAGGCAAGAACATTCAAAAGCTGATTGGGGGCAGATGTTCACAGTAAAGGGACGGTTGGAAAATGGGAAAATGAGATAACGAGAGTCCAGAGATAGTATATTCCTGTTAAGGTGAAAGGGAAGGCTGGTAGGTATAGGGAATGCGGGATGACTAAAGAAATTGAGGGTTTGGTTAAGAAAAAGAAGGAAGCATATGTCAGGTATAGACAGCAGAGGTTGAGTGAAGCCTTAGAAGAGTATAAAGGAAGTGGGAGTATACTTAAGAGGGAAATCAGGAGGGCAAAATGGGGATGTGAGATAGTTTTGGCAAATAGAGGTTAGGAGAATCCAAAGGGTTTTTACAAATACATTACGAATAAAAGGATAAGAAGGGAGAGAATAGGGCCCCTCAAAGATCAACAAGGTGGCATTTGTGAGGAGCCACAACAGATGGGGGAGATGCGAAACAAGTATTTTTCATTAGTGTTTATTATGGAAGATATTGACTGGAGGGAAAGAGATGGTGACACCTTGAAAAATGTCCATATTACAGAAGAGGAAGTGTTGTCTTGAAACACATAAAAGTGGATAAATCCCCAGGACTTGATCAGGTGTACCCTAGAAATCTGTGGGAAGCTAGGGAAGTGACGGTTGGGCCTCTTGCTGAGATATTTGTATCATCGATAGCCACAGATGAGGTGCTGGAAGACTGGAGATTGGCTAGTATGGTGCCACTATTTAAGAAAGATAGTGAGGACAAGTCAGGAAACTATAGACCAGTGAGCCTGATGTCGGTGGTGGGCAAGTTGTAGGAGGGAATCCTGAAGGACAGGATGTACATGTATTTGGAATGGCAAGGACTGATTAGGGATAGTCAACAGGGCTTTGGGAAATCATGTCTTACAAACTTGATTGAGTTTTTTGAAGAAGTAACAAAGAGGATTGATGAGGGCAGAGCGGTAGATGTGATCTCTATGGACTTCAGTAAGGCTTTTGACAAGGTTCCCCATGGGAGACTGGTTAGCAAGATTAGATTTCATGGAATGCAGAGAGAATTAGCCATTTGGATGCAGAAATGTCCCGAAGGTAGAAGACAGAGGGTGGGTGGTGGAGGGTTGTTTTTCAGAATGGTGGCCTGTGACCAGTGGAGTGCCACAAGGATAGGTGCTGGGTCCCCTACTTTTCGTCATTTATATAAATGATTTGGATGCAAGCATAAGAGTTATAGACAGTAAGTTTGCAGATAGCACCAAAATTGGAGGTGTAGTGAACAGTGAAGTAGGTTACCTCCAATTACAAAGGGATATTGATCTGATGGACCAATGGACTGAGAAGTGGCAGATGGAGGTTAATTCGAATAAATGCGAAGTGCTGCATTTTGGGAAAGCAAATCTTAGCTGGACTTATACACTTAATGGTAAGGTCATAGGGAGTGTTGCTGAACAAAGAGTGCAGGTTCATAGCTCCTTGAAAGTGGAGTCACAGGTAGATAGGATAGTGAAGACGGTGTTTGGTTTGCTTTCCTTTATTGGTCAGAGTATTGAGTATAGGAGCTAGGAGGTCATGATGCGGCTGTACAGAACATTTACATCACTATTTTAAATCTAATAGAATTATGGTCACTGGACCCAAAGTGCCCCCCCACCCCCAACACCTCAGTCACCTGTCCTGCCTTATTTCCAAAAAGTATGTCAGGTTTTGCACCTCCTCTAGTAGGTACATCCACATACTGAATCAGAAAGTTTTCTTGTACACACTTAACAAATTCCTCTCCATCTAAACCCTTAACATTATGGCAGTCCCAGTCTATGTTTAGAAAGTTAAAATCCCCTACCATAACCACCCTATAATTCTTACAAATAGTTGAGATCTCATTATAAGTTTGTTTCTCAATTTCCCTCTGACTGTTAGAGGGTCTGTAATACAATCCCAATAAGGCGATCATCTCTTTCTTATTTCTCAGTTCCACCCAAAATACTTCCCTGGATGTATTTCTGGGAATATCCTCCCTCAGTACAGCTGTAATGCTATCCCTTATCAAAAATACCACTCCTCCTCCTGTCTTGCTTCCCTTTCTATCCTTCCTGTAGCATTTGTATCCTGGAACATTAAGCTGCCAGTCCTGCCCATCTCTGAGCCATGTTTCTGTAATTGTTATGATATCCCAGTCTCATGTTCCTAACCATGCCCTGAGTTTATCTGCCTTCCCTGTTAGGCACTTTGCATTGAAATAAATGCAGTTTAATTTATTAGTCCTATCTTGACCCTGCCTGCCCTAACTGTTTGACTTGCTTCTTTTATCAACTGTACCAGTCTCAGATTCATCTCTTTCCTCACTATCTCCCTGGGTCCCACCAGCCCCCCCACAACCTTGCTAGTTTAAACCCTCCCAAGCAGTTCTAGCGAATCTCCCTGCCAGTATGTTAGTCCCCTTCCAATTTAGGTGCAATATGTCCTTCTTGTATTGGTCACTTCTACCCCAAACGAGATTCCAATGATCCCAAAATGTGAATCCTTCTTCCATAAACCAGCTCCTCAGCCATGCATTTATCTGCTCTATCCTCCTATTCATGCTCTCACTAGCTCGTAGCACCAGGAATAATTCAGGTATTTCTACCCTTGAGGACTTCCTTTTTAAATTCCTGCCTAACTCTCTGTAATTTCCCTTTAGAATCTCAACCTTTTCCCTTCCTATGTCATTGGTTCCAATGGGGCAATGACCTCTTGCTGGTCCCTCTCCCCCTTGAGAACATTCTGCACCCTGTCTGGGACATCCTTGATCCTGGCACCAGGGAAGCAACACACCATTCTGATTTTTCGCTGCTGACCACAGAAAAGTCTGTCTGTACCTCGGACTAGAGCTTCCCCTAACACAATCGATCTCTTGGAACTTGACATACCTTTCATTACATTAGAGCCAGTCTCAATACCAGAAACTTGGCTGTTTGTGCTACATACCTCTGTGTCCATCACCCCCTACATTTTCCAAAAACAGCATACTTGTTTGAAATGGGGATAGCCACAGAAGACTCCTGCACTACCTTCCCATCTCTCTTACCTTTCCTGGAGTTAACCCATCTATGTGACTGTATCTGAGATGTTCCCCCCTTCCTGTAATTGCCATCCATCACATACTGTTTTTGTTGCAAATTTCTCACTGCTTCTGTCTCTCCAATTGACCCATTCAATCTGATCGGAATCGCAACCAATAGCATTTATTGCAGCTATAATCTGCAGTAACCCGTAAACTTTCCTTACACTCCCACATCTGACAAGAAGTGCACATCTCTCTACTAAAGACCATTTTTTGCTCCTTCACAATCTACAGACCCAGAAAATAACACTGTCTTATTCCTCTACAAAACATTGCCCCAGGTTAAATTAATAGTTAGGGCTTATATTTTAAGTTTAATCAAGTGGTATCTCAAAAAAACATATAATCAAGGAAGAACCCACTCTACTCACTACTGCAGACTCTCTGTAGGCCACACTTAAAACAACTCACTTACCTGTTTCTGTGCTGTGACTTCACACAGACAGTTCCTCCGAGATCAGTTGTGATTTTCACTGTTTGTTAACTTTCCCAGATGCACTCCAATATCCAGCGATACATGAATTCAAAACAGCAAAAGCAGTAACTGTGCAGGTTCATTGTGGTGTCAGTTTCTTTCTCTCTCTCTCTCTCTCTCTCTCTCTCTGTCTCTCCTGCACTGACCTCACCATGTGCTTCCTTTGTCTGTTCTTCTCCCTTTTAAAACTGCTGTTGTTTTGATTTTTGTTTTTCTCCATGTTCCAAAACAATGCAACAGCATATAAAACAGTAATTGCTGCTCGTGGAATTCAAGGAAATCACCTCCAACACCTAAAATACCTCAAAAAAGGAGCAGCTGTTCCAGCCAGAAATTTTTCCCATCCTCCATCTTGAATTACCCAGAATTCTCTTTCTGGAATATTACGTGTAATCTTGGTCTCCTTCCTATCAGAAGGATGTTGTAAAACTTGCAAGGGTTCAGAAAAGATTTACAAGGATGTTGCCAGGGTTGGAGGATTTGAGCTACAGGGAGAAGTTGAATAGGCTAGAGCTGTTTTTCCTGGAGCGTCAGAGGCTGAGGGATGACCTTATAGAGATTTATAAAATCATGAGGGGCATGGATAGGGTAAATAGACAAGGTCTTTTCCCTGGGGTGGGTTACTCCAGAACTAGAGGGCATAGGTTTAGGGTGAGAGCGGAAAGGTATAAAAGAGACCTAAGGGGCAGAGGGTGGTGCATGTGTGGAATGGGCTGCCAGAGGAAGTGGTGTTGACTGGTACAATTCCAACATTTAAAAGGCATCTGGATGGGTCTATGAATAAAAAGGGTTTGGCGGGTTATGGGCCAGGTGCTGGCAGGTGAGACTAGATTGGGTTGGGATATCTGATCGGCATGAACGGGTTGGACCGAAGGGTCTGTTTCCGTGCTGTACACCTCTATGACCCTAAGAGAAAATCTAACCATCTTCACATTCAACAGCGTTACAATCACTGGATCCCTGGCTACCAGCCTCCCAGGAGTTACCATTGACCAGAAACTAAATTCAACTAGCCATAAAACTAGAGTGACTACAAGAGTCAGAGGCTAAGAATTCTGTAGCAAGTGACTCACATCCTGATTCTCCAAAGCCTTTCCACCATGTACTGGACACATATCAGGACTGTGATGGAATATGCTGCACTTGCCTCCAGCAATACTCAAGAAGCTTGGCACCATCCAGGTCAAAGCAACTCATTTGCTAGGAGCCACATCTATTTACATCCACCATCAACCCTCAGTAGCAACAGTATGTACCATCTGCAATATTCACTGCAAAAAGTCATAAAAGATCCCAAGACATAATCTTACATACCCAAAACTCTATCTAGAAAGACAAGGATAACATATTGATGGAGAAACCACCATCCCACCCTGACTTGGAAATATATCACTTTTCCGACAGTGTCTCTGGGCTAAATGCCTGGAATTGTCTCTTGACCAGCATTGTTGGTATCCTTTCATCAAATGGACTGCAACAGCTCAAGAA
The DNA here is from genome assembly GCF_020745735.1 of Hemiscyllium ocellatum. Classification (NCBI taxonomy): domain Eukaryota; kingdom Metazoa; phylum Chordata; class Chondrichthyes; order Orectolobiformes; family Hemiscylliidae; genus Hemiscyllium; species Hemiscyllium ocellatum. Next base: position 109,699,766 of record NC_083402.1, read on the forward strand.
GGCAGTTCACCAACACCTTCTTAATGGTAACTGTGTTTGGGCAAGAAATGCTGGCCCAAGCAGTGACATTCACATTCCATGAATGAATATTGAGAAAAAATCTGAAATGAAATAGGAAATGCTGGAAAAACTCAACAAGTCTGGCAGCATCTGTGGAGGGAGAAATAAGAGGTTCAGGTCTATGACTTTTCATCTGATTGAAGTTCTGATGAAAGATCAGAGGTTGTGGGTTTCAAACTCAGATTGGCATAAGTTCTAGAGGAGAGATGAGGCCAACTGTTTCCATGGAGATTAGGAGCATGATGGGCAATCTCACTGAAATGGGTAGTGGCAGTGAATTCCATATGTAATGCCATAAACTCCCTCATTGTTCCAAGACAGTCCATAAATAACTTTTAAAGCAAGCTGGATGGGAACTTGAAGATGAGAAACATAACCAATCATGAACTTAAAGCAGGAGGGGTAAGCCTAGAATCCAACTTTTCTTTCAAAGAGCCAGCTCAGGCACTGTCTAGTAAATGATTTCCTGCTGTGCTGTAAACTTCTGTGAATCCACATATATGATTCAGTTTTAGTAGCTCACTTCATTAATACATGGAATTCTCCACGCTGATATCTTATTTTGCAGACAAACAATGAGATAAAGATTAGTGTTAGATTGTTTAACACAGGCTAACTTGACGTTGAAAGAAACTGGAATCATTTTTCACCAAACAGGATACTTTTATATTAATTACCATTTTGATTCCATGGAAAATGTAACAGGACGCTAATCCCCAATGAGATCTTGTCAACCTTGACGTATTTCTCAGCATTGTGTAAAAATGGATTCTGCAAGTTGTTGAAATGATAAAGGCTATGTTTTTGTACAGTATTGCCGGAATAAAGAAAAGTTTTTATATAATCAAAATGGTTTCAGAATATTCCTTAATTAAAAATAACAAATACAGTGGACACACTGAGGATCATGTTATCCTTGACTCCTATTTTTGCAATTGTTTGCCTGCACTAAAATGAACTATTTCTGGTCAGCGCACTATGACTCCAGTGTCAGTAAAGCAAGATATTGCATGAATAAAGAATGTTCATTTATATGGAGCCTTTTACAATCTCAAGGTGTCCTAAAGCACTTTATAGACAATGCCTACATGAAATGTAGTTCATGTTCATATGTAGAAAATATAATAACCATGTGCATGCAATAAGGTTTCATTACCAAAGACATTACTAGTTAAGTCTTTTTGCTGATGTTAATTGAGTGATCGATATTGGCAGACAACCTTCCCATCTTTTCCTTCAAATAGTACCACTTAATCTTTTCCATTCACCTAAAGTGGCAGACAGGGCTTCCTCTTGCAGTGTCATATTTGCTTGACACTGCACTTGTGCTCAAGTTTCTAAAGTGGCATTTTGAACCTTCAGAATTGGAAGTCGGTCTGTTTAGAGAGATATTCAGTTGACATCTAACACACAAAATCATTACAGACACAGTGCTGGGTGATAGTGTATTGCTGAAGGTTGTCAAACTAAGACATAAGAGTTGAAAGTCTGATGCCTGAAAAACACAGCAGGTCAGGCAGCATCTGCTGAGGAGCAGGAGAATCGATGTTTTGGGCATAAGCCCTTCATCAGAAACAAAGACATAAACAGAACATTTCTGTGCTGTTCGTGGTGATATAAACTACACTCTACATGAAAAATTTTGTGCATCAGCATGCAATTTAAAATTTAAATTTACACATCAACCAAAGATCTTGTTTAAAAGATTAGATTAGATTACTTACAGTGTGGAAACAGGCCCTTCGGCCCAACAAGTCCACACTGACCCGCCGAAGCGCAACCCACCCATACCCCTACATCTACCCCTTACCTAACACTACGGGCAATTTAGCATGGCCAATTCACCTGACCCGCACATCTTTGGACTGTGGGAGGAAACCGGAGCACCCGGAGGAAACCCACGCAGACACTGGGAGAACGTGCAAACTCCACACGGTCAGTCGCCTAAAGTGGGAATTGAACCCGGGTCTCTGGCGCTATGAGGCAGTAGTGCTAACCACTGTGCCACCGTGCCGCCCAAAGATGTAGTCCAGTGACATCAAACTTTGACCTTTAATTGAAATAATAACGAGATGTCGGAATCAACCAAAGCTTTGTTCTTACTGTTTCATTGGGAGGCACTTGTCTATGACAGTGCAGTGCAATAATTTTTTGAAAGCATTGTTTCAAGACCAGGTTAAGCATGTTCAGTAACCTGAGATTTGTCTCCTCTTCACCCTACATTCAGCTGCATCTGTTCTTGCAAATTCTCTCCCAGGGCAATTATAATTCCATTTACAACTTCTTCAAATATATTTACCACAGTGCAACTGCAACAGTGGATTTTCTCAACTCATTCCTCACATTGTCCTTAGTCAAGTCTTCACTATCCTCATCCCAGTCATTGCCCTGAATGAGCTCTTGGCTTCACTGTCTCAAGTTGAAGAGATGCAGAGTTATTTGATAAAAACTTGTCTCAGCTATCCATTCCAGATGTAACTGAAACACGTTGTGTTTGGTCATCTTCTCTGCCACTACCCCAGCATTGTTTCTTAGAAAATATACTTGACAGATCTCTTTATTTCACTATCAATTGTCTCATTGGTTCATATACTCAACTCCAACCAGTAACTGGAGTCACTTACAAAGCTCTTTATTGCCAAGTATAGATTATCCAATCACCTACCTCTGTTGTTCCTCAACCCCTTCACAAGCAAACATTAATTCCTTAGCTCTAAGCCTGTGTCTGAGTATTATTTTCCATCTACCCATGCCTCCTCTGAACATATGTTGTCTGTATGGCTTATAAGACTCACCACCTACTCCCTTGAACAAATTTTTACTAAATAACAGACAGCCCTGTCTCAATGTCATATTTCCACATTCTTATTTCTTTCCAAATTCCACAATCAATAGTTCTTTTCGTCCATGTTGCACAGCTATACAACACCTGATTGAATCCACACATAGTTGTGCTAAAGAATTTAATGTTCATAATCAAACATATTCATTCATGCACTGCAAAAAATAATTAGTAAGGTAGTTTGCTGGCAAATACCTAGAAGAACAGAATATCCATGCATCCATCTTCCATAAGGCTGGATGTCAAACACTCCTTTCATTTCTATAGCTAAATAGAGAAATCATCAAGTTGCAGCCAACTTCCTAATGTGTTGTCATTTTCAGTGCTTTTATTCATTGACACCATCCCATTCGCTCATTCAAATTAAATGTCTGCCCCATCCCCATGTTCATGTCCTATGTGAAACTGCAATCCTACAGGTTTGTTGCTCCTTTGAACAGTGGATGCTCACCAATATTTAGTCTCCTATATCACTATTGAAACTGACCATTTTCCACTCACTGAATGGGGGAAGTCTCTCCATCCATCCCTCACTCCAGTTACTATAATCTTTCAGAGGTGAAATTCTGAAAGGGTCATACTTTCTTAACTCCCCATACAAGCTGACAATTGCCATGCTATGATATAATTAAACGCCCTGTATTTACATGTAAAAGCATTATTCCAACTAATGTACATTCCTTCTGTATTTCAGTGCTGACAGTCATGCCTTTTCAATCCAGTTAGATGTTTCTCACATGCACTAGGAGCTTTTTTGAAGTCACCTCATCCAGATTGACAATATCACCTTTTCAAAAGCAATTACACTTATTCACTTTCGACAGGTTTCTGTCCAATGTCAACATCGTTGGATAATTTTTTTAATGAAATACGAACATAATGAGATCGCCATTGTCAATAAGGAACTCATGTTTGTATGCGTCATCCATTTTATGAGCTAGCTCATTTATAGACTCTGCACTTTTCACTTCAAATACAAATCCGGACTTTCTTTCATTACACTGGTTTGAAATAATACCATTACCTTGATCTCTTGTCAATCAGATCCTTGTCAAGACTGGACAAAATGTAGCGTGGCTCATTTAAAAATTGATCTTCTGAAAATTGTGAGGTTGTAAAGTTCAGGAACTGTTTTCTCACCAGAGAATTTTTACTCCAGAGAATGCTCCTCTTTTAACCCAAAGGAGGTTAAAAAGAGGTAGAAAATCCATATCTGCATATCTATGCACAGAAAACTAACATTGCTTCATTTTGTAATCAGACAAAAATGGGTTTGAGCGAGTCATCAGATACAGGAGGTGTAGCCAAAAGAGGTCTAAAGAGGATCTTAAAAGAGGAGAGCAATGTGGGCAGGCTGAGAACAGAAAGTAAACTGGACCAACCAAATAAATACTGTATATACAATAGTAAGTCATAGGCTAGAACTCCTGCAGCGAGTAACTCACCACCTGACTCCCCAAAGTTGGTCCACCACCTACAAAGACACAAGTCAGGAGTGGGTAAAATTATCCATTGACCCAGATGAGTGCAGCTCTAGCAACATTCCAGAAGCTTGACACCATCCAGGACGCAGCAGCTTACTTGATTGGTACCACATCCACAAATATCTACTCCCTCCAGCACTAACACTCATTAACAATAATCCACAAGATTCACAGTAGAAATTCATCAAGTCTTCTAAAACAGCACCTTCCAAATCCATGACCCCTGCCATCTAGAAGGACAAGAGCTGGAGGAATATGAGAACACCGTTACCCCCTCTAAGCACTCCTCCAAGCCATTCAGTATCCTGACTCAGAATTATGTAACCATTCCTTCAGTGTCACTGATTCAAAATCCAGCAACTCCCTCCCTAATGACATTGCAGGAGCACTCACACCAAGTGGATTGCAGCAGTTCAAGAAGGCAGCTCACTGTCACCTTCTCATGGGCAATTAAAAATGGGCAATAAATGCTGACTCAGTCAGCAAATCTCACAGCCTGTAAATGAATTTTTAAAATTGACATTGAACCAAATAGGAAATATTAAGTTAAATGACCAAAGAGGCATATTTTAAGAAGTATCTTAAAGGAGAATGTGAGGTGGATGCTCTTGAGAACTTACCTCTGTTGCTATTTTAAGGCTGTTTTTTACCTGTCCTGGCATTCCCTTAAGCAAATTGGTGTCAAACTTTGTTAATAAAGCAATTGTGAAGCATCTTGGGTATTTGATGATGTTAATGACATTGTGTGAATGTATGTTCTTGTTCAAGGTAGTGAAAAGAGAGTTTGGTTGTCAAGATAGATTGTAGGGTTAAAGGTGGTTGCAAGGAAATGGAGGGGACAGGTCTTTTAAGGTTTTAAAAATCAAGATCAAACATTTAAATTGGAGGCACTCTGAGCTAATTTGTGTCAGCAAGGGCAGTGTGTGGAGGATTTGGTGACATTTAGGAATATGGCCGGCAGAGGTTTGTGTCAGTAGGCATTCACAAAAGGTGAAGGATTAGATGTGAACCACAAAGACATTGGATTAGTGAAGCTTGTGGGTGATGAGGGCATGGACGAGAGCCTTAGAAGCAGAGAGGCTTAACTGGAATGGAATGATCTTTGTGATGGAAAGGAAATGGTTTATAAAGCACACTTTGGATTTGAATGTGGTACTGAGGAGACTGTTCAAGCTGAAGCACTTGAATGCAGGGGTGTAAAGGGAATCAAAGGTGAGGATTTTAATCTTCAAAAAAACATCCATCACACCTAAAACTGGATGATGGCCATGCAATCAGACAAGGCAGATAAAATGGAGGAGTTCAGATCGGTGGTCGAGAGGTGGAGCTAAGTGTCTATATGCAAAGCCTTTCAATCTTTAGATGTGGCTGGTAAAGAGCAGCATTTAAATGAGGCCACTTGCTTCTAAATAAAATGCTTGAAACTTTAGCATTATCTTATGAGATCTTGGCTTGTTAAATATTCACATATAGGAATAACAATTTTAGGCTCCTGTTAGAGATACTTGTTGCTATGGTATTCTACTATTTGCTGCGGAAGATCAGACTATATTATTTAAAGTTATCCCATTTCAAGAGCGAGATGATAGGAAACTAGCAAAACTGTTAACGTTTACATCCATTTGTACAGTGCCTGCGGTGCTCCCAATCAGCTTCCATTTATAATATTGCAAAACATATCATCAAACAAATGCTTGCAATAGTTGTACCAACAGGTTAGTAGTCACACCCCAAACCAGGTCAGACGTTTTGACACCATTCCTGAAAATTACGAAGCCTGGGATTGGGGGTTGGGAGTTCAGGAATTTGGGCTTTCCTGCTATTTTTAAAGAACTCTAAATGATCCCAACTTCACAAAATTTGCGTCCTCTTTTGTTGCCTGGATGTGCTTATTTAACTCAATTCCAGTTTCCTAGGGTGTATATTGGCAAAGGCATAGGGGAAAATATCCAGTTATGTGCATGAGCAATGCTGAAGTCTAACATGGTGGCTTAGTGGTTAGCACTGCTACCTCATAGCACCAGGGTCCCAGGTTCGTTTCCAGCCTTGGGCGACTGTCTGTGTGGAGTTTGCACATTCTCCCTGTGTCTGCATGGGTTTCCTCTGGGCTCCGGTTTCCTTCCACAGTCCAAAGATGTACAGGATAGGTGAATTGTCCATGCTAAATTGCCCATAGTGTTACGTGCATTAGACAAAGGGAAATGCGTTTGGGTGGGTTAGTCTTCAGAGGGTCGGTGTGGACTGGTTGGGCCGAAGGGCCTGTTTCCACACAACAGGTAATCTAATCTAATCAAACTACCTAACGCCATGCAGTAATCAACATAGCACACTTGTAAATCCCCTGGTGGCAGCTTAGCCGTTATCCTCACAAACACCATATAAGTGTTTGTAGCATTTAGCTTGTAAAGGTGTAATTTAATGGGTTTGTGGTCTTAGCTACCAGCAGTCATGGGACTATACCCTCAATGATATTTTGTTTCCTTTGATTATACATAGTGGTACGTAGTAGAAGAAAAACTGAAAGTCAAGCACACAAAAAAAGTAATGGAGTCTATGGATTACAATATTTCAAAAAGCCTAAAGACTTAGAGTCATAGAGTCATGGAAATGTACAGCATGAAAATAGATCCTTTGGTCCAACCCGTCCATGCCGACCAAATATCCCAACCCCATCTAGTCCCACCTGCCAGCACCTGGCCCATATCCCTCCAAACCCTTCCTATTCATTTACCCATCCAAATGCCTCTTAAATGTTGCAATTGTACCAGCCTTCACCACATCCTCTGGCAGCTCATTCCATACATGTACCATCCTCTGCATGAAAAAGTTGTCCCTTAGGTCTCTTTTATATCTTTCCCCTCTCACCCTAAACCTGGGCCCTCTAGTTCTGGACTCCCTGACCCCAGGGAAAAGACTTTGTCTATTCATCCTATCCATGCCCCTCATAATTTTGTGAACCTCTAAAAGGTCTCCCCTCAGCCTCCAACGCTCCATGGAAAACAGCCCCAGCCTGTTCAGCCTCTCCCTGTAGCTCAGATCCTCCAATCCTGGCAACATCATTGTATATCTTTTCTGAACCCTTTCAAGTTTCACAACATCTTTCCGATAGGAAGGAAACCAGAATTGCACGCAATATTCCAACAGTGGCCTAACCAATGTCCTGTACAGCCGCAACATGACCTCCCAACTCTTGTACTCAATACTCTGACCAATAAGGGAAAGCATACCAAATATCTTCTTCACTATACTATCTACATGCGACTCCACTTTTAAGGAACTGTGAACCTGCACTCCAAGGTCTCTTTGTTCAGCAGCACTCCCTAGGACCTTACCATTAAGTGTATAAGTCCTGCTAAGATTTGCTTTCCCAAAATGCAGCACCTCGCATTTATCTGAATTAAACTCCATCTGCCACTTCTCAGCCCATTGGCCCATCTGGTCCAGATTCTGTTGTAATCTGAGGTAACCCTCTTCGCTGTCCACTACACCTCCAATTTTGGTGTCATCTGCAAACTTACTAACTGTACCTCTTATGCTCGCATCTAAATCATTTATGTAAATGACAAAAATTAGAGGGCCCAGCACCGATCCTTGTGGCATTCCACTGGTCACAGGCCACCACCCTCTGTCTTCTACCTTTGAGCCAGTTCTGTATCCAAATGGATAGTTCTCCCTGTATTCCATGAGATCTAACCTTGCTAATCACTCTCCCATGGAGAACCTTGTCGAACGCCTTACTGAAGTCCATATAGATCACATCTACTGTTTTGCCCTCATCAATCCTCTTTGTTACTTCTTCAAAAAACTCAATCAAGTTTGTGAGACATGATTTCCCATGCACAAAGCCATGTTGACTATCCCGAATTAGTCCTTGCCTTTCCAAATACATGTACATCCTGTCCCTCAGGATTCCCTCTAACAATTTGCCCACCACCAAGGTCAGGCTCACTGGTCAATAGTTCCCTAGTTTGTCTCTACCACCCTTCTTAAACAGTGGCACCACGTTTGCCAACCTCCAGTCTTTCGGCAGCTCACCTGTGACTATCGATGAAACAAATATCTCAGCAAGAGGCCCAGCAATCACTTCTCTAGCTTCCCACAGAGTTCTCGGATACACCTGATCAATCCTGTGGATTTATCCACCTTTAACTGTTTCAAGACATCCAGCACTTCCTCCTCTGTAATCTGGACATTTTGCAAGATGTCACCATCAATTTCCCTACAGTCTTTATCTTCCATATCCTTTTCCACAGTAAATACTGATACAAAATATTCATTTAGTATCTCCCCTATTTTCTGTGGCTCCACACAAAGGCCGCCTTGCTGATCTTTGAGGGGCCCTATTCTCTCCCTAGTTACCCTTTTTTCCTTAATGTATTTGTAAAAACCGTTTGGATTCTCCTTAATTCTATTTGCCAAAGCTATCTCAAGTCCCCGTTTTGCCCCCTTGATTTCCCTCTTTAAGCATTCTCCTACTTTCTTTATACTCTTGTAAGGATTCACTCGATCTATCCTGTCTATACCTGACATATGTTTCTTTCTTCTTAACCAAACCCTCAATTTCTTTAGTCATCCAGCATTCCCTATACCTACCAGCTTTCTCTTTCACCCTGACAGGAATATACTTTCTCTGGATTCTTGTGATCTCATTTCTGAAGGCTTCCCATTTTCCTGCGAACATCTGCCGCCAGTCAGATTTCAAAAGTTCTTCCCTAATACCGTCAAAATTGGTCTTTCTCCAATTTAGAATTTCAACTTTTAGATCTGATCTATCCTTTTCCATCACTATTTTAAAACGAATAGAATTATGGTCGCTGGCCCCAAAGTGCTCCCCCACTGACACTTCAGTCACCTGCCCTGCCATATTTCCCAAGAGTAGGTCAAGTTTTGCATCTTCTCTAGTAGGTACATCCACATACTGAATCAGAAAATTGTGTTGTACACACTTAAGAAATTCCTCTCCATCTAAACCTTTAACAATATGGCAGTCCCAGTCGATGTTTGGAAAGTTAAAATCCCTTTCCATAACTACCCTATTATTCTTACAGATAGCTGAGATCTCCTTACAAGTTTGTTTCTCAATTTCCCTCTGATTATTGGGGGGTCTATAATACAATCCCAATAAGGTGATCATCCCTTTCTTAGATCTCCGTTCCACCCAAGTAACCTCCCTGGATGTATTTCCGGGAATATCCTCTCTCAGCACAGCTGTAATGCTATCCATTATCAAAAATGCCACTCTCCCTCCTCTCTTGCCTGCCTTTCTATCCTCCCTGTAGCATTTGTATCCTGGAACATTAAGCTGCCAGTCCTGCTCATCCCTGAGCCATGTTTCTGTAATTGCTATGATATCCCAGTCCCACGTTGCTAACCATGCCGTGAGTTCATCTGCCTTCCCTGTTAAGCCCCTTGCATTGAAATAAATGCAGTTTAATTTATTAGTCCTACCTTGTCTCTGCCTGCCCTGACTGTTTGACTCACTTCTGTTCTCAGCTGTATCCGTCTCAGATCGATCTCTTTCCTCACTATCTCCCTGGGTCCCATCCCCTCCACCTTACTAGTTTAAATCCTCCCAAGCAGTTCTAGCAAATTTCCCTGCCAGTTTTTTGTGCCCTTCCAATTTAGGTGCAATCCGTCCTTCTTGTACAGGTCACTTCTACCCCAAAAGAGATTCCAATGATCCAAAAATGTGAATCCTTCTCCCATACACCAGCTCCTCAGCCATGCATTCATCTGCTCTATCCTCCTATTCCCGCCCTCACTAGCTCCTAGTATTGGGAGTAATCCAGATATTACTATCCTTGAGGACCTCCTTTTTAAATTTATGCCTAATTCTCTGTAATCTCTCTTCAGAGTCTCAACCTTTTCCCTTCCAATGTCATTGGTTCCAATGTAGACAATGACCTCCTGCTGGCCACTCTCCGCTGTGAGAACATTCTGTACCCTCTCTGAGACATCCTTGATCATGGCACCAGGGAAACAAGACACCATTCTGCTTTTTCTCTGCTGGCCACAGTCTGTCTGCACTTCTGACTGCAGAATCACCTTACACAGTTGATCTCTTAGAAGCTGATGTACCCCTTGTTGCATTAGAGTCAGTCTCAATATCAGAAACTTGGCTGTTCATCCTACATTCCCCTGAGAATCCATCACCCCCTACATTTTCCAAAATAGCATACCTGTTTGAAATGGGTATATCCACAAAAGACTCCTGCATTGCTGCCTACCTCTCTTACCCTTCCTGGAGTTAACCCATCTATGTGACTGTATCTGAGACTTCTATGACCTTTCCTATCTGAATACTGTTCCAACATTAATCACTCAAATGTGCTATAAAGGTTATCAACTCAATTTGTCCCTGATGCTATTTTGTCTTTTCTGAATACTAATTTTTCAAAGCTGGCATTTTGATTCTGTTATCTTAACTGTTGATTTCATTCTGTAGTAAGAACAGCAAGTCACACAATACTACATGAATAACTTGTAACCTTGTCATTTAGATAGTGTTTATCTGTTTATAAGAATCAATTAATAATGATCACTGTGCTGTATGATGGGAAATTTTAGTGTAAATGCGAAATATTCATTTTCTTTGCTTATCTGGAATTTTATTTCCTACATTTATAATCCATGTATGTGACTGTAAAACAGTTCAGTACTTTTACTGGTGTGGCTGGACAGGCCACCTGAAATAATGAACTTGTGATGGACGATAATAAACCTCCTATGGAGTTACGAAAGATGGACAATGATTAAAACATGCTGGGAAATAGAACCCAGCCTTGACTAAAGTGACTGTGCTAATCCACATGCCTGCAGAATCCAGACAGGTTGCAGCTACCCACAGACTGTTTGCAAACAAACTTGACAGCTGCAGACCCTGCAATGCATACCTGAAGTTGGACTTGAATGGGGCAATTGAATGTTGCCCTTGTGATAGCCAGGAAAAGTGAGTCAGTCGCTAGACACTGAGGTGCCTCGCACCCTTATTTGGAGGAGGCTACGTGCACCCAGCACCTACCATAATGGACACCTATGGGCCACCATCAACGTGCCAATCCATAACTGATCAGGGTAAAGAAACCAAATTTCATCCATTGGCAGATACTCAAGAACCTCCCAAAAGGGCACGAAGACTTGAAAGGATAAGAATCACCGCAAAACCCCACTTAGGACGGTAACCCGAGGATAACCACTGAAAGAGAAGACATCTCCAAGACCACCGGAAGAAGAAGACAATATCACCACATGGAGCCCGGCCAAGTTCGAGTGTGGTGGTATATGATCACACAAAGTTAAAACATAAGATAGTTTGTAATGCTTTTCTGTTAGTTTATAGTATACTTTATTGTTTTAATATTGTTCCCGTTTCCTTTTAATACTAATTGAGTTCAGTAAACGAGTATTATTGACTATGAGTCTCCCAAACTTAAACTATTGTTCTAAGATTCTAAAGCTGTTGCTTTCTTCGCTCACCACTGACGTGAATGCTTTGGAAAGGGTGCATGGAAGGTTTACCAGGATGTTGCCTGGTCTGGAGGGTTTTATTTGTGGAGACAGGTTAGATAAACTTGGGTTGTTCTCATTGGAAAGATGGAGACTGAGGGGCTGCCTGGAAGAGGTCTACAAAATTGTGAGAGGCATAGATAGGATGGATAGTTAGAGGCTTTTTCCCAGGGTGGAAAGGTCAACTACAAGCTGGCACAGGTTCAAGGTGAAAAGGGAAAGTTTTTTACATCAAGCTTGAGGGTGCTTGAAACGTACTGACAGTGAAGTTGGTGGAAGCAGAAATGTTAGCAATGTTTAAGGTATAGAATAGAAGACAAACAGAGGGATAGAAACTGCGTATGGCCAATAAGTAGCAGGTCTAAATAAGTACTAAGCATTGGCGCAGGTTTGGCTGAAGAGTCCATTCCTGTGCTATACTGCATTATGTTGTAGTATTATGAGTGCCTGAAAGTTAGTTTTAATTTAGCAGAATTATACTGATAACATTTTTGCAAGGCTCTCAATTGAACATTACAGTGCACGTCCATGGGTTAAATTTGCAGCTGGCCTAGCATGAAAAACAGTCTTTCCTCTCTGCTGTGAGGGTACAATGTTGATGCATTTCAGAATATGACTGGACAAAACAGTTGGTAATTCTGCATAATCAAGATAATTAAGTATTTTGAACTTTGTTTCATGTATGCATGCATTTGCTGAATAGTAGCCTGGTGAAGAATAATCTTTTACTCCAACTTTGGTTTTGATATCTTTTAAAATCAGTCATCACAAAAGGATGCTAAATAACCTATGTATATTATACATGTGCTGTGCTAATAAAATGAAAATTACACCTAATTAATATTGTGTTAATAACATTCTAGTCCGTTACAATTGCCCCAGTTAATTATGGAGATGAAGAAATTATATCATTAAAGATGTTATTCCATGAAAGAGAATGAAATTGAGCCATTCCTTTGAGACTTACGGTGCTACCAACTGTAATTTTTAGCATTGCACTTTAGCATCTAATATTGTTTTCTTCCTTAACTAGTCATTTACAAATTTAAGTATCAGTAACTCTCAATACAGCAGAATCTCAAAAGGTTCCATAATGATAGAAAGAGGCTATTTGGCCCATCATGTCTATTCAGATAGTCCCAACCTGTAATTTCCTCCCCATTTATCACTTAAACTTGTAATTAGAACAGGGCAGAATTTTTCCTGACAATAAAATGTAACCTTAATAAATTAATTAATTTAAAAATAGGCAGTAATAATATGGTTTAAAATAAAAACGTTTTACTGGATATTTAATACAAATTATTTGCTATCATCTCAAGTATTCAAGTAATGTGAATATTACTTGACACACAATTCGCACACTACAATTAGCTTCACAAAAATGGCATGTTACCCTTGACCTCGTGATTTTGTCTGGGAAACTTTGTGTATTTTCTCATCAAACTAGCTGTGCAAGTCTGACCATTATAAATGAAAATGATAATAAATTCTAAAGTGTTTTAAACGTAATAACTGGTAACGACTGCTAATGCACTCTCTAGCACCAAGTATGGAGTCTCATTTTTCAGCTCTGAATTCTTCAGAGTTATCTATGGAAAACTGCTTTAAAGCTTTGACAGCTCTATTTCCTTCCACATAGCTCGTCAATGACTTCTGTTTTATTCAGCGATAACACATCTTGATAGTGATGTTTTCCTGAAGAAAGTGAGGGCTGCAGATGCTGGAGATCAGAGCTGAAAATGTGTTGCTGGAAAAGCGCAGCAGGTCAGGCAGCATCCAAGGAGCAGGAGAATTGACTTTTCGGGCATGAGCCCTTCTTCAGGAAGGGCTTCAGTGATGTTTTCCTGGTTTGACATGAGATCCCCAGGATTGTGTGGATATTTGTTGGACATGTAAACTTTTATATAAAAATTGCAATGCAGGCCACTCTGGCCAACTGCTCCATACTAGCATTTATGCTTCCCTCCTACCTTCTATAGTGATTGTGATTAGCAAATGAATAATATTGTTCTGAATACAACATTAACCATAAACATGGTGACAGATCATTGGTGGAAATATTGAGTTAATCAAGACTACTAACTTTTATGGGAAAATTTAAATATTTTTTTCAGTTTGCAATTTGTTTTCTGATAAGTATATTAAATTGCTTGTGTCACCTTTTACAGCTGGAAAGACAAATGCTGATGCAAAATGAAATGAGACAGAGACAAGTGGCAATGCAGATCGCATGGTCCCGTGAATTTATAAAGTACTTTGGAACTTTTTTGGGACTGACAACAATTGGTTTAACAATAGGGTGAGCATTTTCTTCTTCTTTTATGGCCATTCATGGAGATTGTGAATCCATCAATGTTTTATTGGACTAAATGATCACCTGATAAAATTATCTTTCGACGTAACTGATCCAGAGATCAGCAAGCTTGATACATTGCTATTGCTGTAATCAATGTGGATGCAGGTATAAGCTTGTAAAGTACCAATATTCAGCAGGATTTCAGAATAAACAAGCACATTTATTGAGAAAGCATTGACGACCGCTCCCTAGATGTCTCCTGTAGAAAGCAGTAGGCATCCACCAGTTGAGATACTTATTGTATCAAATTAAATCAAGCAAAGAACATTAGAGATTGCTGGTTAACATAACTCACCCAGATTACCAGATTTAACAGGGGACCAAAAACTGAATAACCAGAATGATTGTAATTCAAATCATTTCTGAGTCACAATAACACTGTAAAGAGTATCACAGCATAACTTATTGATCTTCTGTATGACAGTTACCTCTGATCACAATTACATTTCTATAGCACCTAGATACTTCACAACTGTTTTAATGTCAAACTTTGATACCGAGCCACAGAAAGATACATTAGGATCGATGGGTGAAAGGTTTATCCAAGATGTTAATCATTTGAAGTGTCTTTAACCAGGACAGACTGCTGGAAATGTTGTGCAGTCCAGGGAAGGAATTCCACACGTTCAGTCTGAAACTCAAAATAGGTGCCCCAATTGTGGAGTGATGAAAATACATAATGTGCAGATGACCAGAATTACAGAGAGGTTACAGTGAGAAAGAATTAGTTCAGCTGAATTAGTTCATTTTGATTAGTACATGAACAATATAGTTCTAAACAACATTAACTACAAACATGATGACAGATCACTGGTGGAAATATTGATTTAATCAAGACTGCTTACTTCTGTGGGGAAAATTAAGATTTTTTTCAGTTTGCAATTTGTTTCCTGATAAGCATACTAAATTGCTTGTGTCATTTTGGTGGAAGAATAAGGAGAGACAATATAAAATAAAAGATAGAATTTTTTTTTAAAAAAAGGTGCACGAGCAGAGGATCTGGTGTACACAATTCAGTGAAGGCAACCAGGCAGGTTGATAAAGTGGTAAATAAAGCATATGGGATCTTGGGTTGTACAAATACAAGAGCAAGGAATTTATGGTAAGTCTCACAAAATGGCTAAAGTTTAACATCCAGTTCTGGATATCATACTTTAGGAAGAATGTGAAGGCTGTGGTGAGGGTTCAGAAAAGATTCAGGAGAATGGTTCTCATAATTAGGAGCTTCAGCGATGTGTATAGTTTGGAAAAGCTAGGTCTGTTCTCTTTGAACAAGGTTAAGAACGGGATTGAGATTTTCAAAACCCTAAAAGAAAATCCATGAAATGGTGAAGAGAGGATACCGATTTAAGGTTATTGGCCAAAATTGCTACCACCTAGAATAGGCATGGGGACACCACCAACTGTACATTCCTGTCAGAGCTACACGCCATCCTGATTTGGAACTACATCTTATTCCTTCAATATCACTGGGTCAAAATCCTGGAACTCATCCCCTGCAGGATGGATGTGCCAGTTTAAGGAGGCAGCTCCCCACGAATTCCTCAAGGGCAACTAATAATGGGCATAAATTGTGGTCTTTCTGCTGAACACAAAGAAAGAAAAGCAACATGAGGAAAATAGTCTTTATGTCACCAGCACTGAGGATCTGGGTGCTTTGCCTTAGAGTGCAGAGGAGACAAATTTAATTAAGGTCTTCAAAATATAATTGGATCATAATCTAAAATATTTGCAAGTTGATGGATGAACAGCAGTAATGTATTAATTACTCCTGCAAAGAGCTGGCATGGAGGTGACTAGCTGAATGGCCTCTTTCAGTGCTGTTTTCAATTTGTCCAGGTTGTGAACATGGAGGAGTTTAACAAAGCTTCCTCAGTTTCTTCATATACCTTGGAATAAAAGACACATTGATTGTTCAACATTTTAATCATACTGCAATATGAGAACACAATTGATCCTTCCACCCCAACATCAACATTCTGAACGGAATCACTAAATTAGATCACACATTGCAAAGCACATATGGTGCTCCCAGTGGATTTCAAATGTCTTGATCATTAGAACATTGCCAGATGGCTCTGCAAACTCCAGAGAAAACTTTTTTAGGCTGATTCTCGTGTGGTGACATTGACTGTGACAAATGAAACAACACAACCTCTGGAGTAATTCAATTCATATGAGTGACAGATAAATTCATATTCTCCCAAAACAGTCAGAAGTGAACTCTCTCTTTCCGGAGTGGCTTTTTACATTTCACTTTTGTCAATTCAGATTTCTCTAAGGCTCACTGGTTAGCACTGCTGCCTCACAGCGCCGGGGACTCTGGTTTGATTCCAGCCTCAGGAGACTGTATGTGTGGAGTTTGCATATTCTCCCGTGTCTGTGTGGGATTCCTCCCACAGTCCAAAGATATGCAGGTTAGGTGAATTGGCCATGTTAAATTGCCTGTATGGTTCAGGGATGTGTAGGCTAGGTGCATCAGTCACAGGAAATGTGGAGTAATAGGGGTAGGGGAATGGATCTGGATAGGATACTCTTTGGAGGATTTGTGTGGACCTGTTGAGCCAAAAAGGCTGTTTCCAACTGTAGGAATTTTGTGATTGCAATAACTGTTGGCTCTTCCACTGCTACAGTTGGTTCATAGCGTTGAGGTGGACTTCCATTCTACTCCTGGAAGAGACTTATAGCTAACCTCCTCTCTTAGGAGCACAGAATTGCTTCTCGTTTGCCACTAGTATGCTGTAGTGAAGGAGAAGACAGATTGGTTGATATTCACTTCTCTGCTTTGGGTAGGTTGTCTCCATCTATCACCATTCTCTGGGCCTGGGGTCCATTTCTCTGCTGATCGGATGTGAGGCCATCTGCACAAGTATGAAGGGGAGTATCTAATATGTGTTTTATTGAGACTACAGCTGTGCTCCATAGATGGTGATCATGTTAATCTGTTAGTTTTTTTATGCCTTCTTGAACTGCCACAGTAGGTATCCTCAATGGAAGAGAATTCCTAAATTTTGACGAGCAACAGTAAAGGGACTGACAGCATGGTATAATTGACAGGAAAAATAGTAATACATTTCTGTGAGTGTTAAAATGATCACTATGTGACAAATTTCGCACTGGATCTCTCTTATAATTATAGAATGATGAACATGTTTAATTGTGCATTCCCCATTACTTTTTCCCATCAAAGCCAGGCCTTTCAAATGGACTATAGTTTCAGGTGCTGCAGTCTTAATGATGAAAATGTCCTTCGGAAGCAGTGGGTGCAGAAATTTAATTGTCCTATTTAAAGAGATAGTAGACAGGGGGTGTTCAGGAGAAAGGAGAAGAAGAATGCATTGATGTGGTTGAATGAAGAGTGGTGCAAGAAGTCTTAAATGTCAGAAAAACAGAGGCATGGATCAGAAGGGCTTAGCAAGTTGATGTTCTAATTCTATCATCTCTGGAGATATCTGACCACCTCAGTCATCTCCTAGACTATTGCAGCACACCTGAGGCAGGGAGATAACCCATTTAAAATTGACTTCTATTTGCCAATTTAGGACATTACCAGGCAGTCCAGCTGAACAAGAGCCCAGTATGTTTTGTCTTCCCCTTTTTTGAGAAAGGGGAATAACTGTAAAGTTTAGCCAAAATAGATGTTACTTTACTTCAACATCAGCAGTCTACATTTTGACCTTAGCTATCTTCTGTGCAGAGCTTTGAAGAGGAAGAGACCAGGAATTCTTGTTCCCATTGTTCCACTGAGCTTCGTTTTTGCATATCAGTATGATCTGGCATATGGAACATTAATGATAAGGATGAAAGGTAAGTAAATTAGCTATAAATCTGTGACTTTATTGTTCAAGAAGCAGTTTAATATAAACTTACATTCATAATGTTTCTCCAATTTAAGTGCAGCTTGGGAGAACATTGAAGCATAACACGATCATAGCACAGAAGGTGGCCATTCGGCCTATCTTTTCCACGCTGGCTTTCCATCACAGGAACTCAGCCAGTCCAATTCCAACATCTTTCCTACAATTTTACAAATCAAATTCCTTTTTGAAACCAATGAATTTTCCCTCTCAGGCAGCGCATTTCAGATGATAAGCACTGACTGTATCAGAACGCTTTATTTCCCATCTCCTCTGATTCTTTTGCCCACTGTCTAATTACCTGTCCCATAAACACTCATTCTGTTTAATTACATTCTGTCCGGGGTAAGTACAGTACCATTGGCCGTCTCTAGCATCTTACACACGTTGCAATGCTTCACCAACTATCATGTCTGATTTCACACCAACAGCTAATGTACCCTTCAGAAACCAGAAGACATTGTAACACTAACTGGCAGCTGAGTGCCGTCATGTAACCTCATGACATGAGAGTTCTGTAAATGCTGCAAGAGGTGGTGAGCAAGCTCTGAGGGAGAAATGGTGATTGAAGGGTTGGGTGAGCTGGTTTGAATTTACGTTTCTGTTACTATATCAAAATGATGTAGCTTTCTGCAGCACTGAAACTAGTTTAAGACAATGTATATGCACACAGAGTGTTGATACTCTGGATCAAACGTTGAGGAAGAGAAACCGGTTACCCTGGTAGGGAAACCCAGAGCAGGAAAGTGTAACCTTAAAATCAGTGCTGAGTTTGAGGCCCAAGTCAGACAGTATGTCTTCACACAAAATAGTGGAAATCCAAAATTCTCACCCCATAGTTTCATGGTCATCAATACTAAGACTAACGTTCAACTCCAGATTTATGAATTGAACTGAAATTCCACCAAATGTCATGGTGAGATTTGAGCTCATGTTCCTAGAGTATTTGACAAGTGGCATTGGTCCTCAGCTATCTACTTGGTGTGAAACTGAACAGCAGGAACAGGCTTTAGATACCAAATGACCTGATTTTGTTCCTACATTCCTTTACTGGCTTAGAATCTTGGGGAGAAATTAGTTGATGTCTAAATTCTGAGCACAGCTTTGATTTTATACAGGGCATGAATGATATTTTGTTAATTTTATATTTTGTGGGCAGCACTGTGGCTCAGTGGTTAGCACTGCAGCTCTCACAGTACTAAGGACCTGGGTTTGATTCCAGCCTCAGGTGACTGTCTGTGTGAGTTTGGTGTGGGTGCATCATTTTCCTCCCACAATCCAAAAATGCTCAGATTAGATGGATTAGCCATGGTAACTTACCCATAGTGTCCAGGGATGTGCAGGTTAGCCATGGGAAATGCCGGGTTTCAAGGATAAGGAAGGGGATAGGCCTGGAATGGGATGCTCTTTGGGGGGTCAGTGTAGACTTGATGGGCCAAATGGCCTGCTCCTACGCTGTAGGGATTCTATGATTCTATGTTGCTCAGTACATATTGACTTTTCCTGTTCTACTAAAAACTTGATTTGTTATTCACATGTCCCACTTTTAACGTATAATTAATTGCAATTCTCAGTCTCAAGGTCTGCATTTAATTCATGGCGTTGCACATCAGTTTTCCACAGTTTGCCATGCAGGCAGCTACAGATCATAGAATTAGCACAGTGCAGAAGGAAGCCATTAAGCCCAGCATTTCTCCACTGGTTTATTGAATGAGCGATTCACTTAGAGCCATTCTCCTTCCTTCTCCCTACGAGCCTATGCATTGTTCCTTTACAATTAATAGTCTAATTCCATTGTAAATTGAATGCCTCAATTGAACCTGCCTCTACAACATTCTCAAGCTGTGCATTACAGACACAAACCACTCACTGTGTGGAAAAACATTTTTCTCATGGCATTTTTATCCCTCTTACCAATAAATTTACTGCATTTGACTTCAAGATATGATTATTAAATTCCAGTCTTTTGAATTGACTGGCTCATGTATAGAGAAGAATGTAGTTGTTTTTGGGCTCTCAAAAATGATCTTGATGCTATGATGAGACTTTATTGTGTAGCAGGTAAAGAATCCTTCAAAATGAATTCAAACAGACATAGCCTTGTAACTTTTGTTTAGCAAAAGTTTCTGAATGACTGACGTGCTTTTCTTATTTTCAGTTGTTCTGTGGCATACATTTGAGCAGTAATTGATATCATTTTCTTCTTCCAGATGAAGCAGAGAATATAATTGATAGAGAACAAACCCTTCTTCAGATGCCAAAAGGAGTGCCTACCTTTGAAAGTATTGAAAAGGCCAGAAGGGCTCGGAGTATGTTTTTCATCCAAAAATAGATTTGGAGTATATAAGTCGTGAATCTGGCAATCGAAATCTCAGATCAAAGGGGAAGTGTGTATTAGTAGCAGCTCTTTATCCTTGTATGGATCTTTTTAATCAAATGGCATGCATAGTTGTAACCTTTAATGAACTTGTCTATTATTGAATAAAGCCTCATGTGATTTGGACATTTTTTATTTATTATTTCAACCTCATTTTAACTTGCACTAACCACAAATGCAGAGGGGAGCACATTTCCAAAATTTCATTTTCAGAAAAAAAACAGAGACTTACTTCTGTCCAAACCAGCAGAAAACCCACAGCAGTGAAGGGACACTGGATGTTAACTCTGTTTTCAAAACATTAACAAAACATTATCTTGTGTTTTCTCTCCATAACGCTACCAGATCCGGCACGGTGGATCAGTGGTCAACACTGCTGCCTCACCGTGCCCGGGACCTGGGTTCGATTCTAGCCTTGGGTGACTGTCTGTGTGAAGTTTGCACATTCTCCCTTGGTCTATTTCCTCCAGATGCTTTGGTTTCCTCCTACAATCCAAAAGATGTGCAGGTTAGGTGAATTGACTGTGCTAAATTGCCCATAGTGTTCAGGGATGTGTAGGTTAGGTGCATTAGTCAGGGTGAGTATAGGATAATACGGTAGGGGAATAGATGTGGATGGGTTACTCTTCGGATGGTCGGTGTGGACTTGTTGGGCCGAAGGGCCTGTTTCCACACTATAGGAATTCTATTGTATTCTAGATCTGTGCCTGAATTTCTCCAGCAATCTCTGTTTTTATTTCGGAAAACCTGCGGAATTACTGAGAATAATACGCATTGAAGCATTCGATTGGGTTTGCTCAGTATTGTAAAAACCTTTTAAATGTCCTGCCTTAATTTCTAACAAATCAGTATTTGTGCTGGGCATGTTTCACATGTGTGAGTAACTGAATTCATCAGACTTAATTGGTATTCAGTGGTCAGTTCAACCAGGCCCCATTGTGCATGATACAAGGGCCTTAAACAACAATGAGAGAGGTATACATCAAAAGCACAGGCTCAAGCTTCATTTACGTCTGCTCTTAAAAAAGTAATAGAGTAACGACACAGCGGAAAGCTACCAAAGGATTGTTGAAAATGAAGAGTAAAAGAATTGAATTAGGCTTATTGTCACATGTACTCAAATGAGTACAGTGAAAAGTTTACAAGTTGCCACTTATGGTGCTATTTTAGATACATGATGCTCTCCCTAAGTATAGATGCTTAAATATTTGGTATAAAATAAAAAAAAGTTAAAAGTCTACCATAAGAATAAGAAAGGAAAACTAAAAAAATAAAAGTATACAGTTTACAAGTCCTTCCACCTCAGTCCATGTTGGTACCTAGCTTTTTTTGATTATTTCAAAAATATATTCACAAAATATTTTGATGATCTGTACAATTGGTCATGCCATACATACCTAAACATTCCATTTCTTTGCATACAGAGATTGGAATTAATCATTTGTATATACAGGTCTGTATGTTTACCATCCATATATCCATATGTTTAGCTGAGGCATCAGCAGAGCCCACTTACTGAGTGGGCCCCCTGTTCTTCTTTGGCAGGCAGACATTAGAAGGTGGTCTTTCCCCACCGCGCCTTGGTGGCAGCTGCCCCAAGCTTCAGTGCCTCCCCCAACACATAGTCCTGGACCTTGCCAAACTGCAACACTCAATCGGGGTCAGGAGGATTAACAGGTTTCAGACAGACCAAAAAGCATCTTTCTCCGAATTGATGACCTTCCAGGCACAGTTGATGTTCATCTCGGTGTGCATCCCAGGGAACAGACCGCAGAGCACAGCGTCATGGAGCTGCTCGGGATGAACCTCGACAAACACCACTGCATTCCCCTCCAGATTTCCTTTGCGTAGGCACATTCCAGAAGGAGATGTGTAACAGTTTTGTCCCCTCCACAGCCGCTTCGAGGGCAGCGTGCGGTACGGCTGAGAATCTAGGCGTGCATTAAAGGATCTCACAGGCAGAGTCCTTCTCACTACCAGCCAAGCCATGTCTTGATGCTTGTTGGAAAGTTCTGGCGATGAGGCACTCTGCCAAATGACTGACAGTCTGCCCAGGAAACCCCTCGACAGGATCCGCCAACTCCTTTTCCCAAAGGGTTTCAATAACACTACGTGCTGACCACTTCCTGATGGATTTGTGGTCAAAGGTGGTTTTCTTCATAAATTTCTCCACGAAGGACAGGTGATACGGAACGGTCCAACTACTCGGAGCGTTCCGCGGCAGCGAGGCCAGGCCCATCCTTCGCAACACCGGGGACAGGTAGAACCTCAGTACATAGTGACACTTGGTGTTTGCGTACCGGGGATCCACACACAGTTTGATGCAGCCACACACAAAGGTGGCCACCAGGGTGAGGGTGGCATTGGGTGTGTGTTTTTTCCCCCACTGCCCAGATTTTTATACATCGAGTCCCTTCAGACACGGTCCTTCTTTGATCTCCATATGAAATGGGTGTGGCGACACTGGTTCTGGGGATAGGCCAGAACTGTGCCACATATAACAACACTGACAGTACCTCACACCTGATGACCACGATGGAGAGCAACCATTGCTTCCATCTGCCCGGTTTCTGCCTCACTTTCCTGATGCGCTCCTCCCATGAATTGGCGCACACCCCAACCCCCCCCCCGAACCAAATACCCAGCACCTTCAGGTGGTCAGTCCTGATGGTGAAGGGAATGGAGGATTGGTCGGTCCAGTTCCTGAAGAACATGGCCTCACTCTTGCCTCGGTTGTCCTTGGTTCTCGAGGCCCATTCGAACTGGTCACATATGCACATGCATCTGTGCTCGGACAGCAGATCCGAGCAGAAAATGGCGACGTCATCCATGTACAGGGAGGTCTTAACTTGTAGGCCCCCACTGCCAGGAATAGTCACCCCTCCCAGGCTCGCATCCTTCCTGATAGACTCGGCAAATGGCTCTATGCAGCGCACAAACAAGGCAGGAGAGAGAGGGCAGCCCTGCCTGATTCCAGATCTGACTGGGAAGCTATCTGATTCCCACCCATTGATTGAGACTGCACTGACAATGTTGGTGTAGAGCAGTCTGATCCAATTGCAGATTCCCTCTCCAAAGCCCATTTGGAGAGGACATCTCTCATATACGTATGTGATATCCTGTAAAAGGCTTTCTCCTGGTCCAGGCTGATCAGGCAGGTGTCCAACCCCCTGTCCTGCACGTAGGCGATTGTATCCCTGAGGAGTGCGAGACTCTCAGCGATCTTCCTGCCCAGTACAGCACAGGTTTGGTCAGGGTGAATCACCGACCCCAGAGCAGACCTGACCCGGTTGGCGAAGACCTTTGACAAGATTTCGTAATCCGCATTCAATAGTGAGATATGTCTCCAATTTCTGAGTTCCTCCCTCTCCCCCTTCCACTTGTAGATGAGGGTGATGATGCCTTTCCTCATGGATTCACGCATGGTACCTGCCCGAAGCATACTGACATACACGTCCAGCAGGTCCTGGCCAATCAAGTCCCACAGAGCGGAATAGAGCTCAACCGGTAAGCCGTTGCTTCCGGGAGTTTTATTCTTTTCAAAGGACTCTGATCAGCTCGTCCAGTGATAGTGGCTGGTCCAGCCTCTCCCGTGTTCAGTCATCTAAGACCTCTGTGATAGAGGACAGGAACGACTGGGAGGCTGCGCAGTCTGTTGGCTTCAAGTCATACAGACTGGCATAGAAGGATTTGCTGATCCTCATGACATCAGCCTGAGATGACATTATCAAGCCATCTTCTTCCTTCAGGCTGCTGAGCACGGAGCTCTCTGTGCATCTTCTGGAAGAAGAAACGTGAGCAAGTCTCATCCTGCTCCACAGAACGGACCCTGGACCGGAAGATTATCTTGGAGGCCTCAGAAGTAAAGAGCAAGGCTTGCTGGCCCTTCACCTCCTGGAGGTCCTCCATGACATCAATCCCCATCATCTGCAGCAGGAGCAGGTTCTGCATACTTTCCTGGAGCTAGGACAGTTTTCCCCGCCTCCCTCTTGCCTTCTGAACACCATTGAGGATGAAGAACCTCTTGATGTTCTCTTTTACTGTTTCCCACCAGTCCGCTGGGGACTCAAACAGGGGCTTCACAGTTCTCCAACCTGCATAATCCCTCTTGAGCTCCTCAATGTGTCCCGGAGTTAACAGCTTGGTGTTCAGCTTCCACGTACACTTACCAGCCTGCTGCTCATCCTGTAGGTGACAGTGGGCCAGCAGGAGGCAGTGGTCAAAGAAGAACACTGGCTTGACGTCGGTGGATCTGACCGAGAGCGTTCGGGCCACAAACAGGTAATCTATCCTTCAGCGGATAGACCCATCTGCCCGTGACCAGGTGTATCTACGCTGCGCTCCCTCTGCAGGGGTGCTGAAGATGTCATGCAGCTTGGCATCTTTGACCGTTTCCATCAGGGCTCTGGACGTGGCGTCCAGCTTACTGTCCCCCCCCGCCAGATCTTCCATCTGCATCAATGATACAGTTGAAGTCTTCGGCCAGAATGACCGGCCTGGATGTAGCCAGCAACAGTGGAAGCTGCTGCAGGATGGCCAACCGTTCACTCTTACCTGTTGGGGTGTACACATCAATCGGTCTCAGGGGAATATTTCTGTACATGACATCAGCGACGAGGAGGCGCCCGCCTACCACCTCCTTAACCTTGGAGATGGCGAAGTTGCCTCCTCGCAACAGGATATCCAGGCCGGATGCACGGCTATTGTTGCCCCCCACCAAACTGACAGCCCATGGGCCCACGAGCTCGACCATCTCCTGTAGCTGCTGAGGTGTGGTATCCCACACTCCTGCAGAAACAGGACGTCGGCTTTAACGTTGGCGAGGAAGGCCAATGTAGAGACACATCGCGTAGCAGACTTAATACTATGCGCATTAATACTGGCAATTTCTATCCCCATTTTAACAGTTTATGAGGTTACCAGTGTCCATTTGCTGCTGGTCCAGCCTCTCTAGGGTAGCTGTCTGCATTCCTGTGGTGAGCGCGAACTGCTGGACACTCGCAGGTCTGAAGCTCCATGCTGCGGACATTTCCCCACTCTGGTGTCTTCGGGTCAGGACCAGGGTTTGTGCAGTCTCATTCTCTGTCTGACAGAGGGTTCATCATTTCCTGTTTGGTCGATGCTTCCCTCCTTTCTCCCCGCAGCGTTCTGTCTCTTCCTCTGGTGACAACCCTCCTTATACCTATCCTCACCATCTAAAGAGTTGGCTCTTGCAGGTGTCGTTTCCCCCTTTGCTGGGTGGTTTTGGGGGCCTGGCAAGGTTTCCTATTCCTGTTTTTTTTACACTCCTCTGCCTCCTTGATTTGCTCCTCCTCCATTTCCTCCTTCTATCCTGTAGGGGCTTGGATTGGCTGCTGCACCTCCCCACTAACCGCCATCTGCTCCCCTCCCAGACCACACTGGGCTACAAAACTCTAGGCGTTGTCTCTGGTCCGGCAGGAGTCTTGCCTACCCTTGACAGGGAAACACCTCTTCATGATAGCCACCAATTCGGGGACTCGTCTCCACTTCACCCCATGGACCCGCCTCCCTGAGACGGCATTCAATCCTTGTGCTGATGTCTCCTCCATTCCAATCTGATTCTGACTGTGTCAGTTTAAAAAGTTTTGAAAAGTTTCAAAAATGCAAACATAAAGAAAAAAGGAGCGAATACCAGAAGAGAGGAGCTATGATCGAAATTGAAGGTGAAAATAATGCCTGAAAAAGTAGTGGGGCAATGTAAAAGTGAGTTATGCGAACACAGGGACACAGATGACAGGGGGAGAAAAATCACAAAAAGAACTGGAGAATGTCATTGGAATGACTGAATTCCAAGTTTATTTTGCAAAACAACGACTAGAGGAACAACATTATGCAACTATCGCCTTCAATCTTGCTGGACAGCCTTCAGATATCCAGCTTTATTGCATTTCCTGTGACATGATCTCCACATTTTGCTAACTCAAAAGAGCAAAGGCTGCCTGTGCAACTTTGCTATGCCAACTGTGAAGTATTACTTCACTGTTCTGACTCCACGACCAGCTCCACTTTAAGGAATCGGCACATTCTTTTAAGAGCTATGACATCACAACGTTATCTGACGCCCAGACAAGCTCATTATCCTAGGTTTTTTTTGAGTGTGCAGGACAGGTGAGAGTGAACCTGAATGATGGGCCTTCATGTCAAAATGTGTGCCACTGGAAAAGTACAGCAGGTCAGGAAGCATCCAAGGAGCAGGAGGTTCGATGTTTCGAGCATAAGCCCTTCATCAGGAATGTAAGAGTAGAGGGAAATGGGCTGAGAGATAAATGGGGGAGGGGGTGGGGCTGGGGGGAAGGTAGCTGGAAAGGCGATAGGTAAACTTTTTGCAGAGCTCTCGGAATGTGGGGCAGCTGGCCCAGGAACAGTCCCCTTCCTCTCAGACACAGTCAAGGAGGAAGGCGATAGGTAAATGCAGAAGGAGGGGGTGATTGTGATAGGTCGATGAAAAGGGTTCAATGAATAGGCAGGAAGGAAGATAGATCTTAGTGCCTGTGATCAAACAACTTGAGGTGTTAAAGGACACCAGATAGCAATTGGCTGCTTCCATAAGCTCAGATAAGGCATAAGATGGAAGAGCAGAAGTAGGCTATTCAGCCCATTGAGTCTGCTCCAGCATTTAATGAGATCATGGCAGATCTGGTACTCCTCAAATCCACTTCGCAGCCTTTTTCCATAAGCCTTAATTCCCTGTTATAAAAAATCTGTTTATCGCATCTTTCAATATGCTTAACAGCCCTCCGCAGTAAAGTATTCCACAAGTTCACTACCCTCTGAGAGAAGAAATTTCTCCTTTCCTGTGATGTAAACTGTGTGATCCCTTTTCCTGAGATTATGCCCTCTGGTCCTAGACTCTGCACTAAGGGGAAACAACCTTTTCCTATTGACCCTGTCAAATTGCCTAAGAAACTTGTATGTTTCAATGATGTTGCCTTTCATTATTCTAAATGAAATTCCAATGAGTACAAACCCAGACTACTGAAAATGTCCTCCAAAACCTGCTTCAGCCGAGGGAATGTTCTTTGGAATAACTCCAGTGCTGGTGTATCTTTTCTTAGGTAAAGGGCCCAAAACAGTCCAGAGTATTCCAATTGTGATCTGGCTAGTGCCTTGTATAAATTTAGCAAAACATCCCTTACTTTGATATTCTATTCTCTTTGAAATAAAGGCCTTCATTCCATTTGCTTTCCCTATTACCAAGTTGTTGCCCACTCACTAACCTGCCCATATCATTCTGCAGAATCTGTGTCATCCTCGATACTTGCCTGCAGATCTATGTTTGTGTATTCCGCAAACTTGGCTGTAGCACATTCACTTTGCTCATCTAATTCAATAACATATATTGTAATTAATTGTGTCCACCAACACTAATCCCTGCGGCATTTTATTGGTTACAGTATCCTGAAAATGTCCTCCTAATCCTAAGTCTGTCATTTACTAGTTAGCTAATCTTCTTTCCATGCTAAATATACTTCCTCCAACATCATGGGCTCTTAATTATTGAATAGTCCACCGTGTGGACCTTTATCTAACACCTTCTGAAAATCCAGATATATTGGATCCATTACTCTTTATTTATCTCACTTGTTACCTCCTCAAA
Organism: Hemiscyllium ocellatum; assembly: GCF_020745735.1. Taxonomy (NCBI): domain Eukaryota; kingdom Metazoa; phylum Chordata; class Chondrichthyes; order Orectolobiformes; family Hemiscylliidae; genus Hemiscyllium; species Hemiscyllium ocellatum. Next base: position 109,727,869 of record NC_083402.1, read on the forward strand.
GAATTCCAGTAAATTTGTCAGGGATGACCTCCCCTTCATGAAGGCACCCTAACTCTGTTGGATCATGTATACTTATAATGCTCTGCTTTCATAATATATTCCAACACAGGCATTAAGCTAACTGACCTATAGTGACAGATTTTGTGCCTGTTTCCCTTTTAAAAAAAAAAGTTACATTGATGAAGCTTTCATGAGAGCTGGGAAAGAATACTATCTGTCTAACTGAGGCATGCTGATTATGGACAATAGAAAACAAAGGAAAATTTTCTTTACCATCTCAAAATAATCCTTGAAGAGGCGTCTTTGCGATTTGTTAAACAAAATTGTTTTTTCTTCTTTTGTATGAAAATACAAATCCTGTCCTTGGAATAATATTAGAAGGAAAACAGATTTTCTGGGGGGAAAAGTGACCTGGGAGCAAATTCCTCTCACTTCACCTCTGCACAGTCCTTTCACACATATTGGACAGTGTACTGAAAGTGCCTGAACCCATCTATATTTCTTCTCCATTACTGAAAGGAGGAGCAGGCTCAAAGTGTTAAATCACCTATTCTTGATCTCACTCCTTATAGTCTTTAATAATATCTGGAACTGAAAGCCCATGTCAACCTAAACAATGACAATTGTCATCAACACGTATCTTGTACACTAATGTCCTGGAAAAGGAAATCTGCCTACATACACATCTAAACTCATAACAATGTGGTTTATTTTCAACTTCTAAATGATACAGTTGCTAAATGGGCAATGTGTTGTGAAATAGTGTAACTGTAAACTATGTGCTGCCACCTTTAGGTAATTGAGTCTTTCATGCAATTGAGACTTACTTCATTGTGTCTGCTGGAATAAACCATAGCTTACTTGAAGCTTGCAAACTCAGAGCTATCTCTTCCTGAGAGAAATGGGCCTGGGAACATGGCCTTGGTGAAATTCACAAAGGCATTTTAAGAGTTAATATATAGGGTAACTTGTGGTTTCCAAAGTTGTAGCCAACATTGGCTTTGTTTTTTATTTTTTTTAAATTTTATTCATAAAAAATCTCTTTGTATATATACATTGATCACAAATGCAGTTCCGTTCTGTACAGTAGCACACCAAGTAAACAAACAAATATTTGGAGAAATTGAGGAGTGCAGATACTGGAGATCAAAGTCGAGAGTGGGGTGCCAGAAAAGCACAGCAGGTCAGGCAGCATCAGAACAGTAGGAGAATTGACATTTTGGGCAAGAGCCCTTCATCAGGAATGAGGCTCAAATATTTGAGTTTGACTGTATCGCAACAAATCAAAGACATCTGTTACACATACAAGACTGTATTTACACGCATTGAGGCACCAGGAGAGTCCAGTAATTGAACAGACGCCCAATTAACTGGGAAAACCACTTAATTTGAAAAAATATAATTTATTCATTTAAATGTATACATTGTCATTAATGCAGTTTTGTTCTGTACAGTAGCATAGCCAGTAAACAAACAAACATTTGAGTTTGACTTTATCCCAACAAATCAAATGCATCCCTTCTGCATACAATTCTATATTTACACGTATTGAGGCACTTGGAGAGTCTGATAACTGAACAGATCCCCAATTAACTTCAGCAGGAAAACCTTGGATAGTGGTCTTTCCCAATTGCACTTTGGCAGCAGCTACCTCGAGCTTTAGTGCATCCCTTAGCACTTGGTACTGGACCATGGAATGTACCAGTCTGCAACACTCAGTCAAGGTCAACTTCTTGTATTGGAAGACCAACAAGTTTCGGACAGACCAAAGAATGTCTTTCACTGAGTTGATAGTCCTTCAAGTGATGTTGATATTTGTCTCAGTGGAGCTGTTCAGGATGAACTTCATCTTTCTCCAGACTTCCTATGCAAAGGCACATTCCAGCAGGAGGTGTGTGACAGTCTCAACTTACTCCCCACGCAACGCAGCTGCTTTGAGGGCAGTGTGCGGTTGTACAGATGGAACAGGAGTACATGAAGGATCTCATAGGTAGTGCCATTTTCACAACTAACCAAGTGGTATCTTTATGCTTGTTGGAAAGTTATGGTGATGAGGCATCTGCCAAATGACTTTGAAAGTCTGCTCAGGGAACCACGTGACAGGGTTCATCCTCTCCTTTTGCCTCAGGGTCACAAGATGTTAAATGCTGACCACTTCCTGGCAGACCTGTGGCCAAAGGTGTTGTTCTTGCAAATTTCTCCATGAGGAAAAGGTGTTACGGAACCATCCATACAATGGAAATGTGCCTGACTACAGCAGTAGCAACTTCCTTTGATGAGAAGGACTCAAACGAAAGACTTAATAACCCACCTTTAAGGACATTGGCAATTTCCAATCACTTTAACATCAATTAAAACTTTATGAAGCACAGTGTTAGAACTAAGAAACGAAGTAGCTCACCTTACACAGCAAACTCCTACGAGCTATGTGGTAACGATTTGATAATCTGTTCCTGTGACGCTGACAGGCAGACTCCGGAGTGATTATTAGGAATGAAAAATGGCCCCCGCACATGCGGATCTCGAGCTGCGAAAGCCTCACTGCCCACAATAGGGCACAGGGGCATCTGCACATGTGCAGCTGGCAGCAGCGTGCCAGGATCCTTCCGCCCATTTGCCACTGATGTCTCTGCTGTTTGCACGTGACAGAGTCCCACTGACACTCTTCATGCCTATGTAGGTCTTTCCTTTGAGATCATTGACAACTGATATTTGGTTTTCACTGGGGCCTCCTCTGAGATGTTGCTCCCCTTTGTAATGGCTTGAGGTGAAGAAGAATGGAGTTTGGGAGGGAAGAAGGAGGTGAGGCGGGAAGGACCCTGGGATGCCGGATCAGGAAACTCCCCCACCAAGGTGCGGCATTCTCAGTTATTCCACTTTCACATAGTCATCCTACCCTGCGCCCAGCCATCGTGCTGCCCCATGATTTGTTACCACACTGGTCCCAGCACAGCTCAAATATAACCCATACTAAGCACTGAATTAGTTATAATCCCTCATCAGAAACTCTTTAATAATCTACCTATGTCGTTGCTGGAGATCAGAGTCAAAAAGTATGGTGCTCGAAATGCACAGCCAGTCAGGCAGCATCTGAGGAGCCGATGTTTTGAGCATAAGTTCTTCATCAGGAATGTGAGAGGGGACCCAAGGGGCCTGAAAGATAAATGGGAGGGGGGTGAGGCTAGTGGGAAGTTCCCACATTCCTGATGAAGAATTTATGCTCAAAACATCGACTCTCCTGCTCCTCGGATGCTGCTTGAACTGTTGTGATTTTCCAGCACCGCACTGCAGTCAGTTTCTGCCAGTTGTTTTTAACCTTACTGCAAATCCTCTTCCAAGGATGCCCACCTTGAGAAGTTCTCCTCCTCCCTCTATAAGGATCTCAGTGAGTCCCTCTCTCACTGCACCCCCAGGTTGTTTCCTCTGCCCTGAAACTCTTCAGCCACGTCCAGACCCAACCAATCGCATTCCCAACTACCTTCCCCCTAGCCCCACCCACCTCCAATTCATCTCACAGCCTCCTTGGCACCCAGCACTCCCCCAACCTCCACATTCCTGATGAAGGGTTTATGCCTGAAATGTCAACTGTCCTGCTCCTCGGATGCTGCCTGGCTGGCTGCGCTTTTCCAGCAGCACAACTTTTTGACTACCTATGTCATTGGTATGTAAGTGGACTGAAACCACTGGATTCCTACCTTCCCTCTCCAAATGCCTAGCCAGTCTAGAAGAGATATGGATACTGGACCACTGTAGTCAGCTCACTAATCTTCCCTGCAATTTGCATATTCATCCACAACAGGGTGGGTGGCACGGTGCCCCAGTGGTTAGCACTGCTGTCTCACAGCACCAGGAATTCAGGTTTGATGCCATCTTTGGGTGACTATCTGTGTGGAGTTTGCACATTCTCCCCATGTCTGTGGGTTTCCTGCGAGTTCTCCTGTTTCCTCCCACAGTCCAAAGATGTGCAGGTCAGGTGGAATAGCCATGCTACGTTGCTCTGTAGTGTCCAGGGATGTGCAGGCAAGGTGGATTAGCAATGGGAAGATGCAAGGTTACAGGGATAGGGTGGATCTGGGTAGAGTGCTCTTCAGAGGGTCGGTGTGGATTCAATGGGCCAAATAACACAGGCATTCTATGAGTAAGACCCTCATACCTATTAGACCAGGAAACTGGTTGAACCTGCTCAAAAGCTAAATTCCGATTCCTTTTAATTGTCTCACACACAGTTACATCTTTCTGTCCCAGACAAAAGAACCTTTTTGATGTAACTTCTTATTTAATATGGCATGAGTGTCAGTAGCTAGGCTGGCATTGTTTGCCCAACCATAATTGTCATTGAACCAAACTGCTTGCTGGGCAATTTCAGAGGGCAGTTGAAAATAAACCACGTTGCTATGGGTCTGGGTTCACATCTAGGCAGATTTCCTTTTCTACAGGTCATTAGTGAACCCCAGATGGGCGGTTATGAGAATTGTCACTGGTTAGTTGACATGGCTTTTTAGTTGCAAGTTTTTAAGAACTAGGAACAAGAGGAAGCCATTATATATCTTGAGTCTGCTCCACCTTTCAATAGGATCATGGCTGATCTAGCATTCTTAACATCCATTCCCTGTATTCTGCCCCATGATGCTTGATTCCCCGACTGATCAAGAATTTAAATAACACAGCCTAAAAAATATATAAAAGAACTCTGCCCTCACAGTTCTCGTTGGCAAGGAGTTCCAAAGACATACAACCCTTTGAGAGAAGAAATCCATCTTCATCTCAGTGTAAGTTGCTGCCCCTTGATGCCCTCTGCTCCTAGACTCCCCCATAAAGGGCGGCACCCTCTCAGCATTTATCCTGTGAAGCCCATTGAATCCTGTTGTTTCAATGAGATCACCTCTCATACTTAGAAACTCCAGTGAGTAGACCTCACTGTTTTAGCCTTCGCTCATAAGACAATCCTTCCATAGTGAACCTTTTTTCAGCTGCCTCCAGTGAAATGGTATAATCGTAGAGTCATACAGCACAGAAACAGACCCTTTAGTCCAAATATAATCCCAAACAAAACTAGTCCAACCTGCATACTGCTGGCCCATATCCCTCCAAGTGTTTCCAAATGTCTTTTAAATGTTGTAACTATACCCATATCCACCACTTCCTCAGGAAGTGCATACCCTTTGTGTAAAGAATTTGCCTCTTATATCTTTTTTAAATCTCTCCCATCTCACCTTAAAATTGCACCCTAGTCTTCAAATTCCCCGTTTTAGGAAAAGGACAACTGCCATCAACACTATCTATACCTCTTATTATTTTATAAACTTCTATCAGATTTCCTATGCTCCAGTGCTCCAGTGAAATGAGTCCCAGCCTATCCACTCTATCTTTATAACTTCAATATTCCATCCCATGTAAATCCTGATAATCTCTGCTGAATCCTCTCCAGCTTGATAATATCCTTTCTATAACTGGGTGACCAGAACTGGACACATTATTCCCGAAGAGGCCTCACCAAAGTCCTACACAACCTCAACATGATTTCCCAACTCCTATACTCAAAGGACTGAGCAATGAAAGCAAGTGTGCCAACATCTTTGTAATCATCCTGTTTATATGTGACACAAACTTTAAAGAATTAGATACCTCCTAGGTCCCTCTGTTCTACAACACTACCCAAGTCCCTATTATAAATTGTATAAGTCCTGCCCTTGCTAGTTTTACTAAAATGCAATATCTCACATTTATCCAAATTGAACTCCATCTGTCATTTTCCAGCCCATTCACCCATTTGATTTAAGGTCCCTTTGTTATCTTAGAAAATCGTCTTCGCTGTCTCCTATGCCACCTGTTTGGGTGTCATCCAAAACTTCCTAACCATGCCCATATATTCTTATCCAAGACATTAATATAGGTGACAAACACAGGAGGACCCAAAATCAATCCCTGCAGAACACTGCTGTTCACGGATCTCCAGCCCGAAAATCAACCTTACACCATTACTCTCTGTCTCCTGTCATTGAGCTAGTTTTGTAGTCAGTTGGCAAGCTCACCTGAATCCCATGTGGCCCAACATTATTAATTAGGCTATGCTCACAGTGCTGCAGACGTGAGATGTGTATTTGTGAACCAGTATTCCTGAATCCCTTTGCATTATAGCTTTCTGCAGGTTTTCTCTATTTAAATAAAACTTTGTTCTTTTGTTCTCCCTTTCAAAATGAACAGCTTCACATTTTCCCACTGTACCTTCTCCAGTTGAGATAAGGTTTCTCTACTCTTTTATTCTCACTCCTGTGAAATAGGGTTAACATTTCATTAGCCTTCCTGATTATCAGCTCCGAGGAGAAAGTGATGACTGCAGATGCTGGAGATCTGAGTCGAGAATGTAGTGCTGGAAAAGCACAGCAGGTCAGGCAGCACCCAAGGAGCGGGAGAATTGATGTTTTGGGCATAAGCCCTTCATCAGGAATGAGGCTTGTGGGCTGGAGGGCTGAGAGTTAAATGTGAGGGGGTGGGATTGGGGGGGAAGGTAACTGAGAATGCAATAGGTAGATGAAGGTGCGGGAAGAAGGTGATAGGTTAGAGAGGAGGGTGGAGTGGAAAGATGGGAAAGACAATGGACAGGTCAAGAGGGCAGTGCCAAGTTGGAGGCCTGGGACTAGGATAAAGTGGGGGGAGGGGAAATGAGGAAACTGCTAAATCCACATTAATCCTGTGTGGTTGCAGGATCCCAAGACGGAAGATGAGACGTTCTTCCTCTAGTTGTCGGGTGGTTAGGGTTTGGTGATGGAGGAGGCCCAGAACGTGCATGTCCTTGGTGAAATGGGAGGGGGAGTTTAATGTTCAGCCATGGGGTAGTGGGGTTGGTTGGTGTGGGTGTCCCAGAGATATTAGAGTCATAGAGTCATAGAGATGTACAGCATGGAAACATACCCTTCAGTCCAACCCGTCCATGCCAACTAGATATCCCAATGCAATCTAGTCCCACCTGACAGCACCCAGCCCATATCCCTCCAAACCCTTCCTATTCATATACCCATCCAAATGCCTCTTAAATGTTGCAATTGTACCAGCCTCCACCACATCCTCTGGCACCTCATTCCATACACATACCACCCTCTGTGTGAAAATGTTGCCCCTTAGGTCTCTTTTATATCATTCCCCTCTCACAGTAAACCTGTGCCCTCTAGTTCTGGACTCCCCGACCCCAAGACTTTGTCTATTTATCCTATCCATGCCTCTCATAATTTTGTGAACATCTATTAGGTCACCCCTCAGCCTCCGACGCTCCAGGGAAAACAGCCCCAGCCTGTTCAGCCTCTCCCTATAGCTCAAATCCTCCAACCCTGGCAACATCCTTTTCTGAACCCTTTCAAGTTTCACAACATCTTTCCAATAGGAAGGAAACCAGAATTGCACACAATATTCCAACAGTGCCCTAATCAATGTCCTGTTCAGCCGCAACATATTTCCCAACTCCTGAACAATAAAGGAAAACATACCAAACGCCTTCTTCACTATCCTATCAACTGCAACTCCACTTTCAAGGACCTATGAACCTGCACTCCAAGATCTCTTGTTCAGCAACACTCTCTAGGACCTTACCATGAAGTGTATAAGTCCTGCTAAGATTTGCTTTCCCAAAATGCAGCACCTCGCATTTATCTGTATTAAACTCCATCTGTCACCTCTCAGCCCATTGGCCCATCTGATCAAGATCCTGTTGTAATCTGAGGTAACCGACTTCGCTGTCCACTACACCTCCAATTTTGGTGTCATTTGCAAACTTACTAACTCTACCTCTTAAGCTCGTATCCAAATAGTTTATATAAATGACAAAAAGTAGAGGGCCCAGTACCGATCCTTGTGGCACTCCACTGGTTACAGGCCCCCAGTCTGAAAAACAACCCTCCACCACCACCCTCTGTCTTCTACCTTTGAGCCAGTTCTGTATCCGAATGGATAGTTCTCCCTGTATTCCGTGTGATCTATTCTTGCTAATCAGTCTCCCATGGGGAACCTTGTCAAATGCCTTACTGAAGTCCATATAGATCACATCTACTGCTCTGCCCTCATCAATCTTCTTTGTTACTTCTTCAAAAAACTCAATCAAATTTGTGAAACATGATTTCTCATGCACAAAGCCATGTTGACTATCCCTAATCAATCCTTGCCTTTCCAAATACATGTACATCCTGTCCCTTAGGATTCCCTCAAACAATTTGTCCACCAGTGACGTCAGGCTCACCGGTCTATAGTTCCCTTCCTTGTCTCTACCGCCCTTAAACAGTGGCACCACATTTGCCAACCTCCAGTCTTCCGGCACCTCACCTGTGACTATCGAGTATACGAATATCTTAGCAAGAGACCCAGCAATCACTTCTCTAGCTTCCCACAGAGTTCTTGGGTACACCTGATCAAGTCCTAGAGATTTATCCACCTTTAACTGTTTCAAGACATCCAGCACTTCCTCCTCTGTAATCTGGACATTTTGCAAGATGTCGCCATCTATTCCCCTACAGTCTATATCTTCCATATCCTTTTCCACAGTAAATACTGATGCAAAATATTCGTTCAGTATCTCCCCCATTTTCTGTGGATCCACACAAAAGCTGCCTTGCTAATCTTTGAGGGGCTGAAAATGTGTTGCTGGTTAAAGCACAGCAGGTTAGGCAGCATCAAAGGAACAGGAAATTCGACGTTTCGGGCCAGAGCCCTTCATCAGCCCCTTAATCTTTGAGGGGCGCTATTCTCTCCCTAGTTACTCTTTTGTCCTTAATATATTTGTAAAAACCCTTTGGATTCTCATTAATTCGATTTTCCAAAGCTATCTCATGTCCTCTTTTTGCCCTCCTGATTTCCCTCTTAAATATACTCCTACTTCCTTTATACTCTTCCAAGGATTCACTTAATCTATCCTGTTGATATCTGACATATGCTTTCTTCTTTTTCTTAACCAAACCCTCAATTTCTTTAGTCATCCAGCATTCCCTATACCTACCAGCTTTCCCTTTCACCCCGACAGGAATATACTTACTCTGGATTCTTGTTATCTCATTTCTGAAGGCTTCCCATTTCTCAGCTGTCCTTTTACCTGCGAACATCTGCCTCCAATCAACTTTCAAAAGTTCTTGCCTAATACCATCAAAATTGACCCTTCTCCAATTTAGAACTTCAACTTTTAGATCTGGTCTATCCTTTTCCATCACTATTTTAAAACAAATAGAATTATGGTCGCTGGCCCCAAAGTGCCCTCAATCAACTGTCCTGCCTTATTTCCCAAGAGTAGTTCAAGTTTTGCACCTTCTCTACTAGGTACATCCACATACTGAATCAGAAAATTGTCTTGTACACACTTGAGAAATTCCTTCCATCTAAACCCTTAACACTAGTCCCAGTTGATGTTTAGAAAGTTAAAATCACCTACCATAACTACCCTATTATTCTTACAGATAGCTGAGATCTCCTTACAAGTTTGTTTCTCAATTTCCCTCTGACTATTGGGGGGTCTATAATATAATCCCAATAAGGTGATCATCGCTTTCTTATTTCTCAGTTCCACGCAAATAACTTCCCTGGATGTATTTCCGGGAATATCCTCCCTCAGCACAGCTGTAATGCTATTCTTTATCAAAAATGCCACTCCCCGTCCTCTCTTGCCTCCCTTTCTATTCTTTCTGTAGCATTTGTATCCTGGAACATTAAGCTGCCAGCCCTGCCCATCCCTGAGCCATGTTTCTGTAATTGCTTTGATATCCCAGTCTCATGTTCCTAACCATGCCCTAAGTTCATCTGCCTTCCCTGTTAGGCCCCTTGCATTGAATTAAATGGAATTTAATTTATCAGTCCTACCATGTTCTCTGCTTTGTCCCTGCCTGCCCTGACTGTTTGACTCACTTCTGTTCTCAACTGTACCAGTCTCAGATTGATCTCTTTCCTCACTATCTCTCTGGGTCCCACCCTCCCACCAAACTAGTCTAAATCCTCCCAAGCAGTTCTAGCAAATCTCCCTGCCAGTATATTAGTCCCCTTCCAATTTAGGGGCAATCCGTCCTTCTTGTACAGGTCACTGCTACTTCAAAAGAGATTCCAATGATCCAAAAATGTGAATTCTTCTCCGATACACAGCTCCTCAGCCTTGCATTCATCTGCTCTATTCTCCTATTCCTGCCCTCATTAGCTCCTAGCAATGGGAGTAATCCAGATATTACTACCCTTGAGGACCTCCTTTTTAAATTTATGGTCGCTCTCTGTAATGTCCCTTCAGAATCTTAACGTTTTCCCTTCCAATGTCGTTGGTTCCAATGTGGACAATGACCTCCTGCTGGCCCCTCTCCCCCATGAGAACACTCTGCACCCTCTCTGAGACATCTTTGATCCTGGCACCAGAGAAACAAGACACCATTCTGCTTTTTCTCTGCTGGCCACAGAAACGTCTGTCTGTACCTCGGACTATAGAATCCCCTAACACAATTGATCTCTTGGGAGCCGACATACCCCTCGTTGCATTAGAGCCAGTCTCAATACCAGCAACTTGGCTGTTTGTGCTACGTTCCCCTGAGAAACCATCACCCACTACATACCTGTTTGAAATGGGTATATCCACAAAAGACTCCTGCCCTAGGCGCCTACCTCTCTTACCCTTCCTGGAGTTAACCCACCTATGTGACTTTATCTGAGACTTTCCCTCCTTCCTATAACTGCCATCCATCACATACTGTTGCTGTTGCAAATTCCTCATCGCTTCTACCTGTCTCTCCAACTAATCCACTCGATCTGATAAGATTCGCATCCAACAGCATTTATGACAGATATAACCTGCAGTAACCCTTAAACTCTCTTTAAACTCCCACATCTGACAAGAAGTACATATCACTGCAAAGGCCATTTTTGTACCTTCACAATCTACAGACCCAGAAATTAACACCGTCTTTTTTCCTCTACAAAACAGTGCGCCAGGTTAAGTTAATAGCTATGGCTTATATTTTAAGTTTAATCAAAAGACTTATCTACAAAAACATATAATCAAGAAAGAACTCACTTTACCCGCTAATACAACCTTTCTCTTGGACAGACTTAAAACAACAATTAACTTATCTGTTTCTGTGCTGTGAACTTCACCCAAACCGGTTCCTCCAAGGTTAGTTGTGAAATTCACTGTTTGTTAATTTTCCCAGGTGCACTCCAATGTCCAGCGATACATGAATTCAAAACAGCAAAGGCAGTAACTGCGCAAGTTCTCTCTCTCTCTCTCTCTCTGTCTCTCTCTCCTGTACTGTCCTCACTATGTGCTTCCTTTGTCTGCTCTTCTCCGTTTTAAAACTGCTGTTGCTTTGACTTCTTTTTTTTTTCCCAGTGTTCCAAAACAATGCGACAGCATATAAAACAGTAATTGCTGCTCCTGGAATTCAAGGAAATCACCTCCAGCACCGACAATGCCTCAAAAAAAGGAGCAGCTCTTACAGCCAGAAATGTTTCCCGTCCTCCATCTTGGATTACCCAGAATTCTCTGAAATGATCTGAAAGTTGGCATCCTGTCTCCCCGATGTACGGGAGACCACATCAGGTGCAACAGATACAGGAGCAAATTTCAGTTGGATGTGGAGGATCCTTTGTGACCTTGGATGCAGGTGAGCGGGGAGGTGTGAGCGCACGTTTTGTAACTCTTGCAGTGGCAGGGGAACATACTAGGAGTGGATGCTACCTGACTTGCTGTGGTTTTCCAGCACTACCCTCTTGACACTGATTACCTGCTGCACCTATGATTTAGCTTTCTGTATTTGTAGACTAGTATTCCTGAGTCCTATTGCGTTAAGCTTTATGCAGCGTTTCTCCATTTAAATAAAACTTTGTTCTTTTCATCTCCCTTCCAAAATGAACAGCTTTACATTTTCGTACATTACCAACCTTTGTGTACTTGTGTAACTTATCAATATCCCTCTACAAAATTTTTCTTTCCCCTGTTTGTTTTTGCATTATCTACAAATTTGCCAACAGTGCATTCATTTCCTTCCTCCAAGTCACTAATGTATATAAACAGTTGTATTCCCATCATTGATCCCTGCAAAATTTCACTGGTTATAGGTTCCAAACACAAAACAGAATCTTTATCCCATTCACTGTTTCCTGCCCAATAGCCAATTCTCTATCCACACTAATATACTATCTCTAGCACTATTGGCTCTATGACTTTGCTTTTTCTTGTCAAACACCTTTTGGAAGTCCAAATGCAACACATCTACTGGTTCCCCTATAACCATTCTAGTTGAGATTTACTCGAAAATGCTAATAAATTAGACACAGTTTCACTTTCGTGAGGTCATGTTGACTTTGCTTGATTAGATCATGATTGTCCAAATGTGTTGCTATTATTTGCAAGAATTGATTTCAATATTTTTTCAAAAGTAGATGTTAAGCTAATCAGCCTTTGACAACCTGCTTTTTGCCACACTCCTCTTTTTGAATATGGGTGTCACATTTGCTGTTTTCCAATCCCCTGGTTCTTCTTCAGAATCCAAGAATTGTTGGAAAATTATAAATAATGTATTATGAATAAAATTATAAATAATATATCTCTGTAGATACGTCTTTTAGGATTCTAGGATGTAAGCTATCAGGGCCAGGGACAAAAGCCAGGGAGCTATAGAGCGGTGAGCCTGACATTGGTGGTCGGAAAGTTGTTGGAGGGAATCCTGAGGGACAGGATTTATTTCAGAAGGCAAGGACTGATTAGGTATAGTCAACAGGGCTTTGTGCGTGGGAGGTCATGTCTCACAAACTTGATTGAATGTTTTGAAGAAATAACAAATAGGATTGATGAGGGCAGAGCAGTAGACACAATCCATATGGACTTCAGTAAGGCGTTCAACAAGGTTCCTCATGGGAGTCAGGTTAGCAAGTTTAGATCTCATGGAATACAGAGAGAACTAGCCTGTATTGAATACAGAACTGGCTAGAATGTAGAATGTAGGTGGTGGTGGAGGGTTGTTTTTCAGACCGGAGGCAGTCTCAAAAGGATCAGTGCTAGTCGATTGTTTCTCATCATTTATATAAATGATTTGGATGTGAACATAGGAGGTATAGTTAGTAAGTTTGCAGATGACACCAAAATTGGAGATGTAGTGGACAACGAAGAAGGTTACCTCAGAGTACAATGTGATCTTGATCAGATGGGCCAAAGGGCTGAGAAGTGGCAGATGGAGTTTAATTCAGATAAATGTGAGGTGCTGCAATTTGGAAAAGCAAATTAGAGCAGGACTTACACACTTAATGGTAAGATCCTCGGGACTGTTGCTGAATGTAGAGACCTTGGAGTGCATAGCTCCTTGGAAGTAGAATCACAGGTAGATAGGACAGTGAAGAAGGTGTTTGGTATGCTTTCTTTTATTGGTCAGAGCATCAAGTATAGGAGTTAATAGGTCATGTTGTGGCTGTACAAGATATTGGATATGTCACCTTTAGAACATTGTGTGCAATTCTGGTCACCTTCCTATCGGAAAGATGTTGTGAAACTTGAAAGGATTCAAAAAGATTTACAAGGATGTTGCCAGGGTTGGAGGATTTGAGCTATAGGGAGAGATTGAATAGGCTGGGGCTGTTCTCCCTGGAACGTCGGAGGCTGAGGGGTGACCTTATCGAGGTTTACAAAATCATAAGGGGGATGGATTGGATAAGTAGACAAGGTCTTTACCCTGGTGTCGGGGAGTCCAGAACTAGTGAGTATAGGTTCAGGGTGAAAGGGGAAAGATGTAAAAGAGACCTAACAAGTAACTTTTTCATGCAGAGAGTGGTGCATGTATGGAATGAGCTGCCAGAGGAAGTGGTAGAGGCTGGTACAATTGCAGCATTTAAAAGGCATCTGAGTGAGTATATGAATGGGAAGAGTTTTAGGTGGATATGGGTCAAGTGCTAGCAGATGGGACTGGATTAGTTTAGGATATCTGGGCGGCAGGGACAAGATGGACCAAAGGATCTGTTTTCATGCTGTACACCTGTATAACTTATCTGCCATTAGCCCCATTAGTTTCTCTAAAACTGCTTGTCTAGTGATGGTAATGGCACTTAATTCCCCACTGATGTTAGACATGTTCAAAGTAGCTTCCACCTTAAAGACTGACAGTATAATTCCTCTACCAATTCCTTGTTCCCCATAACCATCACCCCAGGTTCATCTTCTGAAGATACTGCATTCATTCACTCTTCCTTTTTATATATTTAAAGAAGCTCTTATTGTCAGGTTTTTTTATATTCCTTGCTAGTTTGCCCTTGTTGTTTATTTTCCCTTTGCTTATTATCTTTTTAGTGCCATTTTGCTGGATTCTGAATTGATTCCAGCCTTGGGAGTTTCTTCTTGTATCTTTTTCTTACAACTTTATACTCTCCTTAACTACCTTTGATAACTTCCTGGATTGGTTTATATCTCTGTTAGAATTTTTCCTCTTTTCTGGGATGTATTTTTGTTGAGAGTCATGAACTATGTCCTTAAATGCCTGCCACTACTTGCTTACTGTCTTTCCTGCTAATCTATCTGCCCAATTCACTTTATCTAACTAACTTCTCATTTCATTGTGATTCCCTTCATTTTAGTTAAACCTAGTTTTGTTTCTGACTCAAATTTCTCATAATCATACTTAATATCAAATTCCATCATGTTATGATAACTACAAACTGAAGTGTACTATGAGAGGAAACTGCAGAATGGTTGGCAAACCAATTCTGATTGGGATAGCTGAAAATGTGTTGCTGGAAAAGCGCAGCAGGTCAGGCAGCATCCAAGGAACAGGAGATTCGAAATTTCGGGCATAAGCCCTTCTTCAGGAATTGGGATAGGCATTGCCATGGAGGATACCCCAGCTAATGAAGATTGCCAGTTCACCTTTGTAGTGGAACAATCAAATAATTTCCCTTCCCAGATATCCTACTGGAGAAATCATCTGGTTGTGAGAGAGGGAGTTCTTTACTTCTGTCTGCCACAAACCTACTATAGAGCAACAGGCACAGTGTTCTCCATGAAATTGATACTGTGACCAAGCCAATACATGGTTCTTTCTGTCACACAATGAGATACATCAAATGGATTTCAACAAGAGAGCAATGCCAGTTATATAGGCTAGGAAACCTAAAGACTGGTGGAACATATTAAACAGGATATACCTTCAGCTGTATACAACAAGGAAGTACTGACCATACTCAATTAGCCCACACTTGCAAAACACACAGCACAGCGTTTGAAACTAGATGTGATTAATGGTTTGATAACATTTGTTAGATAATCCTGAGTGTATGAAGAATTAATCTGACAACCAAATTATAATTTTAAGTCAGATACAGAATGTGTCTGTATACAGTGTGTACAGAATGTGTACAGAATAAGTCAGTATGCACAATATGTGTATACTGGATAGTAAATATATCATTACACAAGATCCTGATATTTGTAAACATGTAGAACATGTACACAAGTCCATTCCTCGGGGCAAAGTCGTGATCATCAGAGACAACCTTTCTGGTCTAAAATTTAAACAAAGCTTGGCATTTATTTGCCAGTCATCATTAATTAGTGCATACAACTCGGCAATGATTCAACTGGTCTTACGTCACCTGCCAATCCATCAGCATTTACACAGAATAAATATTATTTTTCTTTTATGTCGGTATATCTTGCAATTGTCATAATGACAGCAAGACAGAAAACTTAAAATGTACTTTTCAGCAATACATTGGAGTTTATTAATAGAAATATTAATTAGAAAAATAAATGTATAATTGACAATAAATATATGCAAGCAATGTTTCTACACTGCAGAGTACAATGTAGAGTTTTTTTTAATGACTCTTACAAAAAGGAGGATAAGATCACAGGGAATACACAATGTAGATTTTCTCGAATAAGAATACAGACAACTATGATAAGTTTTTGATTAATGGAGTAAAAAAGTGCAAGATTTACCGAACTTCTGTTTTCAACAAAAGTGGGCATTTACTTGATAGAGGAACCAGTAATAGACACAAAAATTTAAAATGGTCACTGAGTGCAAGGAGATAGGATAGAAATCATGATCATTTATGAGGAAAAGGTGCAGCATATTTGAACAGGGATTAGGTACAGGGTTACTGGGAGGTGTGCACTTGTGTTTAATTGGTACTGTGCCAGCAGTGAGCTGAAACCATCTTGTGACAATGGTAGAACAGGATCCAAATCATGCTTTTATTATTCCTGATATGATGTGAGCAGACAACGTGTCAAATAACATTAAGAAGGATTAATAACATAATATCAATAAATGGATCAAAGATTGTCATCATCAACAACTACCAACGCTCACACGTTAAAAACATACCAAGCAGGAGAGCATCAACATGATGAACTCCATATGGAGAAGTTCAAATGTGTGACTTTGACAAATTCACATTCAGGATGGAGGATAAGGTTTATGTAGAAATAGTGGAAGCACTAGAGTAATTTCTGAAAAACAAGTTAACGAGCGATATTAATAAATGAGAGAGCAAAGAGGAGACACGATTGGGATAAAAGGAAGTTTAATTTGAGAGATGGCGGAAGCTGTACATGAAATGAAAGATGAAAGCAGCAAGAAGACAAGAGCTGCATTATCGATAAAACTGGTAAAACAAGAGAAAGTGAGATGAATCGAAAGGTTAAACTATTAGGAAAACTGGAAACTTAAAAGGCGGGTTCGAAGGATAACCAAGTGTTTGAGGGACAGGAGAAGATAAAGGCATTGCTGATCGACGCAGTTTCCGATCAGTCCCTCAATTCTAAATGTGACAGTGAGCCAAAGGGAGTGTATCTGCCAATCTGCCAAGAACATCCCGAAGACGTCAGAGGGAGAGAGGGAGGGATAAATGCTTCAAAAAAAAGGCGGTGGGTCAGAGGGAAGGAGGAAAAACAGCGATATAAAGGGCAGCGGATCGGACATGTAGAAGGCAGTGACAAGAGGGAGAGAGTCACTACAATATTGACATCTTTCTGCCAACAGTCCGGGCATCCGCGAGAGAAACACACCCCAGAGCTACGATTCCTGAGAAGCCCACGCTCAACACTTGTGAGCTGAGATGAAGTGCCTGGTGTGTGTTCTGATCATCAACCTGTTGCTGACCTCCTTTCCCGTTTCGGTCCTGTCCCAGTCTTTGAGAAGTGGGGAATCGGGAGTCAAGCTGTGCGGCCGCCAGTTCATCCGAGCGATCATTTATACCTGTGGGGGTTCTCGCTGGAAGAGGCTTCTGGATGACCAGAACGGTGAGCATTCAATTAAAAAAAATCTTAATTGCTGCGTCCTTATCTAAAAAGCGAGTGTTTTAAACAATATTGCATTGGAGAGGTATTTGCGGAGGCTCTGCAAAAGTCGGGAACCTAAGTGGTACCTGTATACTATTAAAACTGAAATAGTCATTTATGAAATGCCGCACTCCAAAATGTCAGCTTGAGTGGAAATGATAAAATGTTGATTCCAATTTTACTTGCGAGAGCTTGCCCCTCTTGTAGTTTCTTGTGCAGAAAGTGCATCAGTTCTGAACATGCCAATAGAAATCACCATCCGGTCTGTTTTGAGCTTGGGTAGAAACATTTACTGTACTAGGTAAGTTCTGAAAAACAAGTCAATGTGAGGACTGTTGTCAGCACAATTGATAGCAGAGGACTGCTCTTTTCCAAGTGCTGCCTGATACTCATTCTCAGTCCTTATTTCAGCTTCGGCAATAACTTTCAGGGGGGTGAAGGACTGGTGCAGCTGTCAGCCGGCAGTTACCCTTTATTTGAAATCACAGCGTTGTGAGAAATGTATGAGTTTTCCTGGGCAGATGAATCACCAAATATCCTGATCACATTTTCATGGAAGTTGTTAGTGCTTTAAATTGATAGTGGGATCTTTCAATAAAGCCTGAACTATGATGACCGTATTCCTAACCGGGGCAAAATCAGGGAGGAAAGCCATTGATATTGAGATTTCAATTTAATATGGTACATATTTCCACTGATTTGCAAACCGGAACCTTATTCAATGAGCATTCTGCATGAGGCACTGGGAGTAGGAATGGGAAAGACCAAGAGAGCAGCTCTAATTGGTCAGCTGGTGGAAGACTAGCTGACTGTATGCAGGAGGAAAGTAGGAAAGAAAATATTGCACCTGAACTTGGAAGGTGATAAAGCCCATGCAACCCTTGGCCCATAGTATGTACAATATAGTTAATTTACAATTGGTAATTATCAGTAGTCCACTTCCATCAACTAATACTGAGATGCCATCAGTTTAGTAAGTTATTTTCTGCTTATCTTCTTTCCAGAATTGGGGATAGAAAAGGATGGTGAGAGATATTTGAAGGGTTTGGCTGAGAAAAGACAACAAATTGGATTGGAGACACAATTGGAAGGAAAAAAAGCTCTGATGTAGCCTGAATGCCAGGAGTCATGACTGACTCCCATTCAACAGGTAGCTAGCTATCAGATACAGTTAAACAGTGACTTCTGTAATAAAAGAGCAGAATTGTCAACCATCAAGCAGGGAATAGAAACTTTCAAATCAAAGCTACAAATATGAACTTCCCATTGGCAGGAGTGGGAGTGGCACTAGAAGAGAAAAGAGAAAAAAAGACTATATTTCAAGTTCTAGAAAATATTTACCTACTATCAACCAATGATGTTTACCTCAACATGTTAGAATCAGTAACATCTCTTATGCAGTCACTCCTCTTCAGATTGGAGATTTATTCATTCAAGGTTTAATTATAATTTCTTTCACTTTCTTTGCAATGTAGGTCAAGTAGTGATTATCAAATTTGGGATCGTTATTAATTATTTCTCTGACCATATGACCAATATATATTTAACAAAATATGTTTGAAGTCAAAATACAATGGTACACATTAAAGTAGAATGCTTTTGTGAGTCCAGGGGCTAGAACATTTCTCTCAAACAAAAGGGAGCAGGAATTAGCCACATATGATACAAATACATATGTTATTAAACATATTATTTTTGTTCTAGATCCTTTCCAGATCTCAGCTGATAAAGATTACTCCAAGGAGATGGACAGCATGAGAAATCTTCAAAGAATCTTTGGCAGTGACGGAAACCAGGAAACCGAGCCATCTTATGCTGATCAAGTGTTTGACGAGTACAACAACCAGTATGACCAGGCACCAGGGGATTTCAGTGAGTACATTCGCCAGATTGATGGAGGCAGCAATAAAGACCACGCTTTTGCATCAACACTGGTGCAGCATCTACCATGGGCCAGATCCATCAGGAAGAAAAGGGAAGCATCAACAGGAATGTCAAGCAAATGCTGCACTTACGGCTGCACCAAAAAAGATATCAGCATACTCTGCTGAAAACTGTACATTTCTATTTATAGAATATTCATACACATGAACTCTGTTTCAGTGAGATTTCAAATCATGTAATCTATTAAATATCTCACAAATGTGGTATAAAGGAATCGTAACATACATGTAATTTCTAGTATGGTCTATGTGACAAGCTTGTGTTAGTGATTCTGAATCCCTTAAAACAAATTAAATCAATTGCAACTGTAAAGTTTCAGCTCTTGATTTCTTATAACAACTTTTAAAAATAATTTCATTTATTCACAGCATTGAAACATATTTCCCAATGAATTCCATGTGTTATCACTAACATTCATGCACAAATTCTTAAGTTGAGATTCAAAACTATCCGATCCAGGCACATTTATGAAGCAAATTTAACATAATCAAGACAATAGTAGCTGGAAATGCTACAGTGTTATTTGTCATGATTTGATCCTGTTGGCAATATTCAACATTGCAGAATTTTCAAAATGTAATTCTAGTGCTCCTCTTTTATCAGCCCAACAATAACTTCAATTTATGTACCTCTTTTCGTGAAATCAAAAGCATTATCAAATAACATGTTAAATGGGTTTACTTGTTACTTAACCACTAAAGCTTTCCTCTGTGTGAAGAATCACTCAATAAGTAAATCGAAACATTGTCATAAACTTTCAATGCATCCAAAATTGCTGAACCTGATGATAGTACAACAATTATGAGATAGCCTTTCTTAAAGCGAGATAAATTATGCCAAGCCTGATCATAAAAGCTTAGTCCATGAGCAAACATCAAAGTTTAGTGGCAACATGGTTGATAAAAAAACAATTATGTGATAGGACAATAAAGGTATTTTATTTGTACTTAGTAAAACATGCTCAGCAAGTATGAAAAAAGATCTGAACAACTTGGACTATGTTCATCATCACAGGGTGGATATGACTTGATTTAGGTGTTTAATATTATAAAGCATTCAGAGAACCAAAACATGGAAGCATATCAAGGAACAGCTTGAGCACAGGTAATAGGAAGTTTATTGATGCTGTTCTTAAGGCTGTGACATGCACTACCAAAGTAACCAAGCTCAATCTTAGCTCCACCTCTTATTTATCCTTCAAGCTGAAGACGGACAATGATCATCATCTAGTTTATAAGTTGATAAGGCAGAAGGTCAGAATTAGGCCATTTGGCCCACTGAATCTGCTCTGCTATTTGATTATGGATGATAGGCTCCTCACCCCCATTTTCCTGCCTTCTCCACATCACCCTTCAAACTATTATCAATGAAGAATCTCTTTAAGTCTTCAAATTTACTCACTGTCTCAGCACCCACTGCACTTTGGAGTAACAAATTCCACAGGTTCACAACACTTTGGGAGAAGTAGTTTCTCCTCAACTCTTTTTAAATTTGCTACCCCTTATCCTAAGACTACAATCTCTCATCCGAGAATGCTCCACAACAGAAAGCATCCATTCCACATCGATTTCATCCAAACCTTTAAGCACCTTGAAAACATCGATTTTATCTCCCCTCATCCTTCCAAATTCCAGACAGTATAGGCCTAAACTGTTAAATTTCTCTTCATACGACAAACCCGTTATTTCTGGGATCAATCTGGTGAACCTCCTCTGAACTGCATCTATTGCCATTACATCTTTCCTCAAAAAATGGGACCAAATCTGTGCACAATTCTCAGCTGATGTCTCACCGATGCCTTGTATAGTTGCAACAGTACTTCCTTACAGTTATATTCTCATCCATTACCTATAAAGGCCATCATTCCATTCACTTTCTTTATTATTTGCTGTACATGCATGCTAGTTTTCTATGACTCATGAACAAGGACACCCAGATCCCTCTGCACTGGAGCACTATGAAGTCTCTTCCCATTTAGATAATATGTCGCCATCCCTTTTTTTGACCAAAATGCAAGACCTCACACTTATCCTTGTTAAACTCCAAATGCCATATTTTGGCCCACTCTCCTAACCTATCTATATCTATTTGTAAGGTTCTTATTTCCTCATTGCAGTTTGCTGTTCCACCCATTTTTGTGTCATTCACAATTTGGCTATAGAGCCTTCTATCCCTGTATCCAAGTCATTAATAAAGCTTGTAAATAGCTGGGGTCCAAGGACTAAACCCTGTGGCACTGCACTAGTTACTTCTTGCCATCCAGAAAAAAACCTATCCTGACTCTGTCTTACGTCCAAAAGCCAGTCACTTAACCAAGTTAATAAATTGCCCCTAACCCCATTTGATCCAACCTTGTGAATTCAACTTTTGTGTGGCACCTTATCAAATGCGTTCTGGGAAGTCCAGATATATTATATCTACAGGATTCCCATTATCCACTTTGCTTGTTACACCTTCAAAGGACTCTAAGCTGCCAGAGGAAGTGGTGGAGGCTGTTACAGTTACAACATTTAAAAGGCATCTGGATGGGTATATGAATAGGTTTGGAGGGATATGGGCCGTATGCTGGCAGGTGGGACTAGATTGGGTTTGGATATCTGGCTGGCATGGACAAGATGGACCGAAGGGCCTGTTTTCATGCTGTACATCTCTATGACTCTATAAATTAGTCAAACATGATTTAGGCCCTATGACCATAAGACATAGGAGTGGAAGTAAGGCCATTCGGCCCATCGAGTCCACTCCGCCATTCAATCATGGCTCATGGGCATTTCAACTCCACTTAGCCGCATTCTCCCCGTAACCCTTAATTCCTTGTGACATCAAGAATTTATCTCTGCCTTGAAGACATTTAGCGTCCCGACCTCCACTGTACTGTGCAGCAATGAATTCCACAGGCCCACCACTCTCTGGCTGAAGAAATGTCTCCGCATTTCTGTTCTGAATTTACCCCTTCTAATTCTAATGCTGTGTCCATGGGTCCTAGTCTCCTCGCCTAATGGAAACAATTTCCTAGCATTGATCCTTTCCAAGCCATGTATTATCTTGTAAGTTTCTATTAGATCTCCCCTTAATCTTCTAAACTCCAATGAATACAATTCCAGGATCCTCAGCCGTTCCTCGTATGTTTGACCTACCATTCCAGGGATCATCCGTGTGAATCTCCGCTGGATATGCTCCAGTGCCAGTATGTCCCTCCTGAGGTGTGGGGTCCAAAACTGGACACAGGACTCCAAATGGGGCCTAACCAGAGCTTTATAAAGTCTCAGTAGCACAATGGTGCTTTTATATTCCAACCCTCTTGAGATAAATGACAACATAGCATTCGCTTTCTTAATCACGGATTCAACCTGCATGGTTACCTTTAGAGAATCCTCGACTAGCACTCCCAGATCCCTTTGTACTTTGGCTTTATGAATTTTCTCACCGTTTAGAAAGTAGTCCATGCTTGTATTCTTTTTTCCAAAGTGCAAGACCTCGCATTTGCTCACATTGGATTCCATCAGCCATTTCCTGGAACACTCTCACAAACTGTCTAGATCCTTCTGCAGCCTCCCCACTTCCTCAGTACTACCTGCCCATCCACCTAACTTCGTATCATCTGCAAACTTTGCTAGAATGCCCCCAGTCCTTTCATCCAGATCATTAATATATAACGTGAACAGCTGCGGCCCCAACACTGAACCCTGCAGGACACCACTTGTCACCGGCTGCCATTCCAAAAAAGAACATTTTATCCCAACTCTCTGCCTTCTGTCAGACAGCCAATCCTCAATCCATACCAGTAGCTCACCTCGGACACCATGGGCCCTCACCTTGCTCAGCAGCCTCCCGAGTGGCACCTTATCAAAGGCCTTTTGGAAGTCTAGATAGACCACATCCACTGGGTTTTCCTGGTCTAACCTACTTGTCACCTCTTCAAAGAATTCCAACAGGTTTGTCAGGCACGAACTCCTCTTACTAAATCCATGTTGATTTGTTCTAATCCGACCCTGCCTTTCCAAGAATTTAGAAACCTCATCCTTAATGATGGATTCTAGAATTTTACCAACAACCGAGGTTAGGCTAACTGGCCTATAATTTCCCATTTTTGTCTTGATCCTTTCTTGAACAAGAGGGTTACAACAGTGATCTTCCAATCATCCGGGACTTTCCCTGACTCCAGTGACTTTTGAAAGATCTCAACCAATGCCTCCGCTATTTCCTCAGCCACCTCCCTCAGAACTCTAGGATGTAGCCCATCGGGGCAAGGAGATTTATCAATTTTAAGACCTTTTAGCTTTTCTAGCACTTTCTCTTTTGTAATGGCAACAATACTCAACTCAGCCCTCTGACTCCCTTTAATTGTTGGGATATTACTCATGTCTTTCACTGTGAAGACTGACGCAAAGTACTTGTTAAGTTCTCCAGCTATTTCCTTATCTCCCATCACTAGGCTTCCAGCATCAGTTTGAAGTGGCCCAATGTCTACTTTTGCCTGTCGTTAGTTTCTTATGTATTGAAAGAAACTTTTACTATCATTTCTAATATTACTGTCTAGCCTACCTTCATATTTGTTCTTCTCCTTCCTTATTTCTCTCTTTGTTATCCTCTGTTTGTTTTTTAGCCTTCCCAATCTTCTGATTTCCCAGTGCTCTTGGCCACTTTATCGGATCTCTCTTTTTCTTTAATACATTTCCTGACTTCTTTTGTCAGCCATGGCTGTCTAATCCCTCCCTGGATCATCTTCTTTTCTTGGAGATGAACCTCGGTACAGTGTCCACAAACCCCTGCCATTTTTGCTCTACGGTCTTCCCCGCTAGGCTCTGCTTCCAGTCAATTTTCATCAGTTCCTCTCTCATGCCTCATAATTACCTTTATTTAACTGTAACACCATTATATCTGATTTTGCTTTCTCTCTTTCAAACTGCAGACTGAACTCTACCATATTATGATCGCTGCTTCCTAAGTGTTCCCTTACTTTAAGATTTTTTATAAAGTCTGGTTCATTACATAGCACCAGGTCCAGAATAGCCTGCTCCCTTGTGGGCTCCATGACAAGCTATTCCAAAAAGCCATCCTGTAAGCATTCCATGAATTCCCTTTCTTTGGATCCACTGGCAACATTATTTACCCAGTCCACCTGCATATTGAAGTCTCCCATGATCACTGTGACCTTGCCTTTCTGACATGCCTTCTCTATTTCCCGGAACATGTTGTGCCCCTGGTCCTGACCACTGTTAGGAGGTCTGTACATAACTCCCATGATGGTTTTTTTGCCTTTGTGGTTCCTCAATTCCACCCACACAGACTCCACATCATCCAATGCTATGTCATTCAGTACCATAGATTTAATTTTGTTCTTAACTAACAAGGCAACCCCACCCCCTCTGCCCGCCTCCCTGTCTTTTCGATAAGTTGAAAATCCTTGGATATTTAACTGCCAGTCCTGACCCCCCTGCAACCACGTCTCTGTGATGCCTACCACATCATAATCATTCATGATGATCTGTGCCATTCGTTCATCTGCTTTGTTACGAATGCTACGAGCATTCAGGTAAAGTGCCTTAATGCTAACTTTCTTATCATTATCATTTGCACATCATAAACCCATGCTGACTGATTGATAGATTTTGACATTCCAAATGTCCTGATATTATTTCTTTGGTAATTGATTCTAACACTTTCCCAATAATGGATGATAAACTAACTGGTCTGTAATTTCCCACATATTGCCTTCTTCCCGTTTTGAATAATGACATTACATTAGCATTTTTCCAATCCACTGGAACCTTTCCTGTGTCGAGGGAATTTTGGAATATTGTAACCAAAGGATCCATTATCTCCACCACCACTTCCTTAATACCCTAGGATGGAGGCCATTAGGCCTGAGGTCTTGTCTGTCATCAATCCTAATAGTTTGCTGAGTGCCTTTCCCCAATCACTGTTGATTGTTCTATGTTCTACACTTTTTGTTGCCTCTGACTTGCCCATTCTAATTGGAATGGTACTCAACCATGAAAACTGAGGCAAACTACTGATTTAGTATCGCTGTTATTTCAGTGCTCCCCACTATTTACACTCCAGCTTCATCTTCCAAGGGTTCAACTTTCACCTTAGCAAGTCTCTTCCCTTTTACATACCTACAGAAGCTTTTGCTATCCTTTTTGATATTTCGTTCCAGTTTACTTTCATAAATTTTATTAATTTTTAGTATCCCTTTGTTTATATGTGAAAGTTTCACAATTTTCCAGCCTACCACTGGCCTTTGCAATATGGTATCCCTTAGTTTTTGACTTTATATTGTCCTTGACCTGCTAGTGCAGCCATGGATGTTTTTTACATGCATTGCCATCATTCTTGCTCACTGGGATATATTCAGTTGTGAGGAAATGAGTAGCTCCTGAAACAATTGGTACTGCTTCTCTGTTGTTTTACCTTTTAGCCTTCCTGCCCAATCCACTTGTGCAAAATCTGTTCTCATGCCTATGCAAGTTCCTTTGTATCATTCCAGAATATTACTGTGGGACTCCACTTCCTCACCCCAAACTGAACTTTGAATTCTATCATACAATGGTCACTACTCGCTAGAGGATCCTTAACTATGATGTCATCAATTAATCCTCCCATGTTTCATAATACTAAATCCAGAGTAGCCTGCTCCCTGGTTGGTTCCACAACATAATGTTCTAAGAAATCATCTCTTAACACATTCAATGAATTCAGTCTCCAGGTGACTGTTGCCAATTTGATTCTTCTAATCTATGTGCATTGAAATATTTGGGAAGGTTCTGATGGCAACATAGGTAAATGTTAAAACTGATCTTCACCAATGAGGTTCTGTTGTAAATGGCATCTGTAAGGAAATGGTCAAACAATAAGAGACTAGACCAGCTAAGTCATTGCATTCCATGGTATTGGGAAAGTTAAGGTGCAATTTTGTCATGAAATTGAATGGAATAGGTAGAGTTTGTTGGAAGAAATGTTCCCTGCTAGTAGGGAAGTCTGAGACTAGGGCTATGATCAAAATTAAGCTGAACCATTGAAATAGGAATTTACAGGTACTCAGATAGTTAATTGGACAACCTGTCCAATACAGTTACAGAACCCTTTGAATTAGATGCTGTGGTGACAGCTTTTGTTCAGTGCTGCCTTGTCTAATTTGCGTGCTGCTTTGTTGTAAGAGAGTGCAACTGGAGTTTGGTGAAACAGAATGTTAAGTGAAAGAGGGAGGAGGTGATCAGTCTCTCCTATCTCTCATCAGTGAGCACTTCTTTTTAACAGCAAAGTAAGGTCTTAGGAAATCTAAGCATAAGAGGAAAGAGTGACCTGAAGGAACTCTTACAGCGTACAGCACTAGAGGTCAGAGAGGAAGAGTGAATCTGCCAATGGAGCAGCTAAGCAGAGCAACAGGAAAACCTTCACAGGAGCAGCTGAGTGTTTCTTATATTCAAACCAGAGGCACAGCTCTTGAGGTGATATCAGGACTCTAAAGTGACACGAGGCAAGTGGAAGATTCCTGATTGGGTCAGTGCAGACATTAAGCATTTGCAATACTAATATTGCCTACATTTTATAAAGTTTTTGTTTCGTGATTTATAGTTTGCAAGGGCTATATTCTGTTTCAACAAGGTCCAAGGAAGAAGGCCCTTAAGCAACTGATACTATTTGATTGTAAGAGCCCTTTAAAGATTTAAACTGAAGGGGTAAGTCATTTTAAGAGAGTTAATAGCCAGGGTGCACTTCTCCTGCACTATGTGGGAAGTCAGGCACATTTCCAGTACCTGGGGCCAGCACGTGTGCAGGGGATGTCTCCAGCTGCAGCTCCTGGAAGCCTCGGTTTTGGAGCTGGAGTGGCAACTGAGGATACTGTGGAACATCCACAAAGCTGAAAGTATCATAGATAGCCCGTACAGAGAGGTGGCCACAATGCAAGCTCTGGCTCCATGGGCAGAAAGGGAATGAATGGCCATTTGGCACAGTAAGATGACTAGGCAGACATTGCAGAAATCACGTGGCTACTCCCCTGAAAAACCATATAATTTTGGATACTATTGAGGAGAATGACTTCTTAGGGGGAAACAGTCAGAGCTAAATTTGTTCCACCACAGTTGCTCTGTTTCAATAGGGAGAAGGAGAAAGAGAGGTAATCCTATAGTTATACTGGATTCAGTTGTAAGGGGAATAGATGAATGTTTACGTTGCTGCCAATAGATGCCAAGATGGTGTGTTGCCTCTCTGGTTTTCGGGGAAAATTGCTCTTAGCTGCTACAGAACTTTCTGAAGGGGGAGGTGAACACATTGGTTAAAAAAAGGGATATGATCCTAAAAGCAGAACATAGACAGTTCAGAAGTAAAGTGAAAAGTAGGATCTCAAAGGTGATTACCTCAGGATTCCTATCAGTGCCGCATCTAGTCAGAACAGAAAAAGCAAAATATATCAGTTGAATAGTTGGCTCGGAAGATGGTGCAAGGGGAAGAATTTCAGATTCCTGTGACATTATGACCGGGCCTGGGGAAGGTGGGACCATTACAAACTGATTGGGCTGCTCCTCGGCAAGATAGAGACTGATGTTGTAGGACAAGCATTTGCCAATGTGGTTGAAGTGGGTTTAAATTAGAATTGCAGTGGGGTGGGAATCAAAACAGGATGACAAAGTAAAGAAAGATAACAACTGTAGTAAAAGTCAGAACACTAAAATGCAAAAAAAAACAGTAGTTAGAGTAATCAAGGACAGAAGCAAATAGGGCCACAGTGTAAAGAAAAGTTTGGATGATTAAAAATGGCAAAAAGACAAGCCTAACTGCTTGTATCTGACTACATGAAGATTTGGAGTAAGATAGGTGAACCAATGGCACAAATTAAGGTAACTGATATGATTTTGTAGCCATTAAGGAGACATGATTACAGGGATATCTGAAACTTTTCATTCAGGAATATTTGACCTGTTGGAAAGACATGAGAATGAAACAGTGATGGAATAGTACTGTTAATAAGAGATGAATGGGTTCAGTTTAGCGATCGTTAAGGCTGAGATGATATAGAATCAATTTGGATGCAGGTAAATAATAGAAAGGGAAAGAAGAAGCTGGTAGGTGAAATGTATAGAACCCTAAAGAGTATTCAAACAGTAAGGAAAGGTAGAATAAAATATTAATAAAAGTATTATAAAAATAGCTGAACAAGTATTTAAGTGATTTAAATCGTTACCTTAATTGTGTCAATTAAGCTAAAACGGATAGCGATGACAATTAATTCATAGAGTGGATTAAGAATAGTTTCCTAGAGCAACATGTCATTTAATCATCCTCAATCTGGTAATGTTTAATGAGGTGCATTCAATAAAATACGATGTGGAGGTGCCCATGTTGGACTGGGGTTAAAAATCATATAACATCAGGTTATGGTTGAACAGGTTTATTTGAAAGTACAAGCTGTTGGAGTGCTGTTCCTTCATCAGGTAGCTAGTGGGACAGGAACATAGGATGCAGAATTTATAGTAAAAGATGAAAGTGTTATAAAGCTGATGCAATGTATTAAACAAACCTAGATTGCTGTTATGTCTTTCATCATTTAGAATGGGGATGCAAGTTTTAATTCATTAATATGTAAATCCCAGAACTTCTTTCAAGTCATATTTTAGAGATAACTTAAGGTCAGCTCAGACAATGCATTAAAGGTGTGAGGTTGGAATCTGTCTGTACCCCAGCCTAGAGTCAGACTGGTTCCATTTCCAAAGTAGGAATTTATAAAATGTCACATTGACTAACTGCCTACAGATTGTGTGCTTTTTGAACAAAATAGAATGTATCTGCAAAAACAAATCTGCAAATGGGAAATATTCTCCATTTGCCTTGTTATGGACTGGCCAGACCCCTCAAAACATTTCAAGAAGGTAGCTTAAACCCTAACTTTGCTAGATGTTTTCAGCAGGTGTAAGTGGATATTCCAGGAGAAATGTCACAGGTCAAACCACTTAGTTTTAAACAAAACAGAATTTATATATACGGTTACTGAACAATATTGAATAATTTAATCTCTCTGAAAACCCAACAGATTATATCAACTTAATGATGCTGTTCCAGATACTTGCAACAATCAAACACAGGTTCTTACAGGATGGAAGTCATACAGAGGACCAGCCTGGACCTGCTTCTTTGGGTCCAGCTTTTTTCCATACTCCTGCTAAAACCAAATCAAACCAAACCAAACCAATGCTGAACTGGGAGAACTGGCCACTCCGTTTTCATTGTGTGTAATATTTCTATATTTTTAAACCTGACAGCCTTCTCTCTGAGGCAGTATCTGTTAGTTATAAACAAATTGGCCCTAAAACCCTTCAACCCTAGACTTTTCAGAGTGTGTGTCGTTATCACCTCTCTGAAAAAAAATACCAAGGACAGCAAAGCTTTGTTAAAGGAGTGGCTTCGTCACAGCCTGGATGGGTGCATCCCCAACAACACCCAAGAAGTTTGACACCATCAACAACAAAGCAGCCCACTTGATTGGTATCCACATTCCACTCTCTCCACCACCTTCGCAACGCCTACTATCCGCAAGCTGCACTGTTAACATTCACCAAAGATCTTGAGATGGCATTCTCCAAACCTGTGATGATTTCCAATTAAAAGGACAAGGGCAGCTGATAGTTGGGAATACCACCATCTGCAAACTCTGCTCCAAGAACCTCAACATCCTGACTTGAAAATACATCGCTGTTCCTTCATTGTTGCTGGGTCAAAATCTTGGAATTCCCTCCCTTATGGCATTGCGGATCAACCTATAGCATATGGGCTGCAGTTGTTCACCCCTATCTTCTCATAGGTAACTAGGGACAGACAGTAAAACTGCTGCCAGTCAGTGATGTCCATATCCCACAAGTGAGTAACAAAAAAGTGAAAGTCAGTGAAATCCAGGAAGATTGGAACAAAATCAGAACCCAAAGTAGAACTAAATAGGTAATAAAGAGCGTGAAAATAAACTACAAGGGTAAATTAGCAAGGAATATTAAATTCGACAATGAGCTTCTTTAGATGTATGAAGAGGAAGATAAAAGTCAAAGTTAATATGGACTCCTTAGAAAATAAATTTGGGGAGATAGTTATGGGAACAAGGAAAGGGCAGAAGAGTTAATCAGCAGTTTTTGCAGCAGTCTTTACAGAGAAAGATACTTCAAACATCCCAATAATACTAAAAATTACAGGTGAGGAATTCAGTACCATCACCATCACGAAACTTATAGTACTAGACAAACTAATAGAGCTACAGACAATATCACCTGGCCCTGATGACTTGCATTGCTTGCTGGGATCCTAAAAGAAGCATCTACAGAGATGGCGAATGCATTGTTTCTATTTTTCCAATATATTTCAAATCTGGAATAGTACCACTATTCACTAAATTATTAGAGTTTTTTGAGGTGCTCTCAACCAGCATGGATAGAGGGGAATCAGTAAATATGTTCCATCTGAACTTCCAGATGGCATTCACCTGGGTACCTGACAGAAGGTTATGTCGTAAGAGCTCATGGTTTTGAAAGTAGCATATTGACACAAATAGAGAATTTCCTTATAGGCAGGAAACAGTGAGTGGGAATACCTGGCAAATTGTAACCAGTGAGGGTCCACAGGGATCAGTGCTGGACCACAAATGTTCACAACATACTAATGACTTAGAGGAAGTGAATGTGCTGTAGCCAAATTCTCAGGCAATAAAAAAATAGGTGGAAAGGCACGTTCTGAGAGGGATGCAATTTGGGGATATTGAAAGGTTAAGTAAGTGGCTAAAAGTTGGCAAATGATGTAGAAAGTGGGAAAATGTGAAGCTTTTCATTTTGGAAGGGAATACAAAAGAAAAGAATATTATTTAAATGGAGAAAAACTGCAGAAAGCTGTAACACGAGCGACTTGGGGCTACTTGTGCACGAAACACAGAAAGATAGCACACAGATGCAATAGGTAATCAGGAAAGTTAATGAAACATTGGCTCTTATTTTGAAGGGGGTTGGAGTATAAAAGTAGCAAAGTCTTAATGCACCCGTACAAGGTGCTGGTGAGACCACATCTGGAGCACTAAGCAGTTTTGATTCCCTTATTTAAGGAAAGATATCATTTCATTGGAGGCAATTTAGAGAAGGTTCACAAGGACGCGTGGAGGGATTGTCTTACAAACAAAATCTAAACAGGTTAGGACTCTACTCACTGGAGTCTGGAAGAATGAGAAGTGATCTCACTAAAAAATATAGGATTCTTAAAGGCCTTCTGTTACATCTCATAGTTTTCAATGAAAGTCTGAGTCAAGTGGTAGGTTCAGGCAACATTTATTGCAATACACTGTTATGAAGATGTGGGTGTACTGTACCTTTAGAGAGCTAAAAGCTAGTAGAATTACCAGACAGCACCAAGTGTTCTGAAAAAAAAGATAATGTAACATTTGGTCAAACAACTCGATTAGCTGGTTGGCTGGAGACAAGAACAAATTTGAACTTGGCCAAATCAGTTTGAATTATACCCCAAAATAACAACCTCCAATCAAGTTTGACAATTTTAAAAGCCAATGAAGCAATCCAATGCTTTGGGGGTATAAGACCAGGGAAAATTGAACAGTTGGGAGAAGAACTGCCATGCCATCAGCATGTAGAGACTGCTCCAAAAAAATAGCTCACTTAAAGGTACTTTATCAAACTAACCTATGAAGCAGAAATCCCAAAGAAGAAAAGACTGAGGATGAAGAGAAAACTTGAATTTTTGGTAAATCTTAATCTTGGGGGGGTATTAAAGGTATTATAGAAGGGAAGATAAAAGATAAGTTAGAGGAAGGAGTTGTAAATAGTTGTTTATTAATTAGTCCCTGTTATACTTTAAGAAATAATGTTGTTAATTTTTTTACTTTAAATAGTTCTTTGCCTCAAATTTTCACAGGTTACTACACAGGATAAATCTTTGTTGCTGGTTTAAATTAAGCAGGAGGGTTTACTGTGCTGTAACAATATACATCAGTCACAGCTTCAGATCTTCATAGCAACAAGGTACACAAAATGTTTCAGAGTAGCTTATTTCACACTGCTCAAACTCCTAGCACACCTCCAACCTCCTCCCCTTGTATACTATTAGTCAGCAGAGCTGTTATCCAATTATGATTGGATCTTTGGTACAGCATTTTATGCAGCAATTTGCTTCAGTTGCCAGCTGCACCATGTTAACTGCCAATTAATTGGATAGTTGCCTATCATTTAAGAACCTTTTTTTTAAAATTCTTTATTAACCTCATTGTAGGAAATACTTATTACCAGTTCCAAAAAGGTTTTGTGCTTACACTTGATGTTAGAATTCTTTAGCTCACAAGTTATGCTTACCACATTTACTAGGTATCCTTTGGTGTCTTACAATGTGTTCATGACATGGGGATTGCTTTTACTGTCTGAGATTGATTTGCTCTCATTACTTTATTTGAATCTTTTCCTCTAATTTGTCTGGTTTATTTTCTTGTTTATGGGGGGGGGGTCTATAGCTACTTCATAATATACGATTATTCCAAAGGGTCAGAACTAAAACCTACTCTTAGTAGTTTTACAGATTTTCTAAGTAATTCAAGACTGATTCACTGATTTAAATGTAGTGTGAAATGTTCTTATCTACGTCTTAGAATATGCAGCTGCAGTTGTTTATGCCTATCTCAGTTTGGTTACTTTGAGTCTACAGAGCTACTTTTGTTCCACTTGTAAAGGCTACATCAAACAAATATTTTCCCAAGCTCTCTAATATTGGGCAGCCATGTTCTGCTGCATTAGTCATGGGTAGTTGTCGGCCATTTTGTGCTGTTCAGTCATTAGTAGCCCTAACATCTTCACAGGATAAATACTGAGAGGATGTTCCCCTCATGGGAGAGTCTAGGACCAGAGGGCATAGTATCAGAATAAAGGGGTCCCAATTTAAGATTGAGATGAGGAGGAAGTTCCTCTCTTAGAGTTGTGAATCATTAACTCCTTGCCACAAAAGCTGTGAGGTTAGAGTATTTTTGTATACTTAAAAGTTAAAATAGCTTCTTGACCAGTAGGGAATAAAGGATTACAAGGAAATGACACCAAAGTGAATGTGAGGAATGTTGGATCAGCACGATGAATAGTGCAGCAAGCTTGAGGGACTGAGCTTATTCCTGTTCTTATTTCTTGTGATCTTATGGCTTGCAACTAAGGCAGGTAAGGACACCCAGAGGATAAAATTCTGCAATTGCCCATTGGATTTAAGTTTTTCTGGGAGTGAGGACTGCAGGGTGAATGACCATGACATTCAAGTCGGGGGAGGAAGAAGGAATGTAGTGTTTATACATGACAGTACGTTGAGGAGGATTGCCACAGTTCTTTGCAGTAAAGACCATGTGTCCAAATGTTGTCAAGGTTTGGGACTTCCCCTCTAGGCAAGAGAAGAACTTTCAATTGGATGGAGAATTGTTCACATCAGTACTAATAATATATTAAAGCTATGAACGAGAATCTGCTGAGGAAGAAAGGTTAAGTACTAAATTTTAAAAACTGAAGTTCAAAGGTAATCTCTGGATTATTCCCTGAACCACAGTCAAATTGGTATAGAATGACTAACATTAGAGAATTGAATGCATGATTTAAAGATTGGTGGGGGAGAACTGAGTTCTTCCTTTGGAGCACTGGTCCTAGTCCTGATATTCTGGGACTGTGTTTATTCAATCTAGACTCCTGATCTAGGGAGAACATCCTCACTGCATGTAGTCTGTGTAGCTCTGGTTGTAATTTAAACATTTCAGACAGAATCCCTCTTCTTCTAAACTCTAATGGATAAAGGCCCAGTCAAGCCAATCTCTCCACGTAGGACAGCCCTCAATCCCTAATTATAGAATCCCTACAGTGGGCAAGTAGGACAGTTGGCCTATCAAAACCACATCGACCCTCCAGAGACCAGCCCACTCAGATCCACATCCCTGGACATTGTGGGTAATTTAGCATCGTGAATGCATCTAATCTGGATGTCACTGGACTGTGGGAGGAAACCAGAATACCTGGAAGAAACCCATGCAGACACAGGAAGAACGTGCAAACTCCACACAGACAGCCACCCAAGGCTGGAATCGAACCTGGATCCCTGGTGCTGTGAGGCAGCAGTGCCAACCACTGAGCCACCATGCCATCTATAGCCACAGCCAGGATGTCAAACTGAGAATATCTGCTGCACTCCTTCTATGGCAATTACATCTTTTTTTTTGGTCGGGAGAATAAAACTGCGCTCAATATTCCAGGTATGGTGTTATGAAGGCTTTCTATGACTGTCACAGGACATTCCTACTTCTGAAATCAAATCCCTTTGCAATAAAAGCTAATATAGCAATTGTCTTCCAAATTGCTGACTGTACTTGCCAGACTACTTTTGTTGACTAGTGTGTAAGGAAACCCAGATCCTTTTGTATATAAAGATTTTCCAAAATATAACAGTATAACTAATAGTCATACATGCTATTTTTCACACCAAAGTGTATAGCTTCACAATTAACCATGTTATACACTATTCGGTCACTGACTCAAGCTGCCTAAATCAACTTGAAACTTTCTCAACTCACAACCCTGACTAGTTTTGTTTCATTAGCAAACTTGTAAATTTTGCATTTATAACAGGTCATTATAACATGAATTGCTGAGACTCAGACACTGTTCATTATGGTACCCCAGTAGTCACTGCCCACCTCCTGGAAAAACACTAACTTTTCCCGCTCGGTTTCCTGTCTGCTAATCAATTCCTGAGCCATGACAATCTATTACTCTTTATCCCTTGTGTTTTAATTTTGTCCTATCCCATTAGTGCTTCCCAACTGTGATTATCAAGTCTCTTATCAATTCTAGCATTTTCCTCCGTACCAATATTAGACTAACTGGTTTGAAATTCTTTCCTTTTTTCCCCCTCCCTTCACTGTAAATCAACAGACATCCACTCTATATATTTCTATAATCAGAAATGTTTAACCTCTTTCATAATTTTTCTTATTTGCTCCTAGCATGGAGATAGGTCTGTAATTCGTAAAGAATTGAGAAGGTGCAGAGGGTATTTAACAGAGTTGGTTCCAGAGTTAGGCTGGAGAAGCTGGAATTATTTTCCTGGGAGGAAAGATGATTAAAGAGAGATTTAAAGGGGACAAGATCGAGACAGATCCAAATGTGATAAATACTTGAAAACAGCCCTGCGAAATGGTCTAGAAAGGCTTAATGTTCAAGAGCAACGAGAAATGAATAACAAATTCTAGCCAAGACGCTCACATCCTATGAACAACTAACTAGAGAGAAAAGCTAGAAACAGAAAGGAAAAAGACAGTAAGAGTTTTCAAAAGTATTTAGGAGTAAAATGAATAGGTAAAGTGAGCGCCGGCCTTTTAGATGATAGTAATTAGTAATTAGAAAAATAGAACAAGCATTTTGTCAGTTTTTAACAGGACACATTTTTACAATCTTCATCATAGAAGATGCCTTGTGGAGTGCCACAAGGATCAGTGCTGGGTCCTCTAATTTTTGTCATTTACATAAATGATTTGGATGCGAGCATAAGAGGTACAGTTAGTAAGTTTGCAGATGACACCAAAATTGGAGGTGTAGTGGACAGCGAAGAAGGTTACCTCAGATTACAACAGGATCTGGACCAGATGGGCCAATGGGCAGAGAAGTAGCAGATGGAGTTTAATTCAGATAAATGTGAAGTGCTGCATTTTGGGAAAGCAAATCTTAGCAGGACTTATACACTTAATGGTAAGGTCCTAGGGAGTGTTGCTGAACAAAGACCTTGAAGTGCAGTTTCATAGCTCCTTGAAAGTGGAGTCGCAGGTAGATAGGATGGTGAAGAAGGCGCTTGGTACGCTTTCCCTTATCGGTCAGAATATTGAGTACAGGAGTTGGGAGGTCCTGTTGCGGCTGTACAGGACATTGACTGGGCCACTGTTGGAATATTGCGTGCAGTTCTGGTCTCCTTCCTATCAGAAAGATGTTGTGAAACTTGAAAGGGTTCAGAAAAGATTTACAAGGATGTTGCCAGGGTTGGAGGATTTTGAGCTATAGGGAGAGGCTGAACAGGCTGGGGCTGTTTTCCCGGGAGCGTCGGAGGCTAAGGGGTGACCTTATAGAGGTTTACAAAATTGAGGGTATGGATAGAATAAATAGACAAAGTCTTTTCCCTGGGATCAGGGAGTCCAGAACTAGAGGGCATAGGTTTACTGTGAGAGGAGAAAGATATGAGACCTAAGGGGCAACTTTTTCACGCAGTGGGTGGTAAGTGTATGGAATGAGCTGCCTGAGGATGTGGTGGAGGCTGGTATAATTGCAACATTGAAGAGGCATTTGGATGGGTATATGAATAGGAAGGATTTGGAGGGATATGGGCCAGATGCTGGCAGGTGGAACTAGATTGGGTTGGGATATCTGGTCGGTGTGGACAGGTTGGACCGAAGGGTCTGTTTCCGTGCTGTACATCTCTATGACACAAAAGCATTAAGAGTTGTGAAAATCAAGATGGAAAAATAATGAAGCATTTAATATACATAAATGATCTGGAAGATGGTTCTGTTGGAATTATCAAGTTTGCAGATGACACAAAGATTGGTGGAGTAGCAGAAAGCATAGGGAACTGTCAAAGAATACAGGAGAACAGACTGGAGAGTTGGGCAGAGAAGTGGCAGATGGAGTTCAATTCAGGCAAATGTGAGGTGATGCATTTTGGGAAGTCTAATTCTAGAGCGAATTATACAGTAAATGGAAAAGTTGATGAGCAGAGAGATCTGAGCGTTCAGGTTGTATCTAAAGTTGCTGCAGAGATGAATAGAATAGTCAAGAAGGCATATAGTATGCTTGCCTTCATTGGACAGGGTACTGATAAGAGCTGGCAGGTCATCTTAAAATTGTACAAGACATCGGTTCAGCCACATTTAGAATACTGTGTACAGTTCTGGTCGCCACATTAACAAAAGGATGTGGACACTTTGGAGAGGTGCAGAGAAGATTTTCAAGGATGTTGCCTGGCATGGAAGATGCTAGCTATGAAGAGATTGAATAGGTTAGGTTTGTTCTTTTTGTAGAAAAAAAGGAGATTTGAGGAGGGACCTGATTGAAGTCTACAAAATCATGAAGGGTATAGACAGGGTAGATAGAGATAAGGTTTTTCCCAAGGTGAAGGATTCAATAACAAGAAGTCACACTTTCAAGGTGGGAGGTGAAAAGTTTAAGGGGGATACATGCGGCAAGTACTTTACAGAGAATGGTAGGTGCCTGGAATGCATTGCCAGCAGAGGCAGGCATGCTAACATCATATAAGATATGTCTGGACAGATGCATGTGTAAGTGGGGAGCAGAGGGATACAGATGCCTGTGAATTGGGCATCTGGTTTAGACAGTGGATTTGGATCAGCTCAAGCTTGGAAGACCGAAGGGCCTGTTCCGGGGCTGTAAATTTTTTTTAAAAAAGCACAAATAAGGAAAGTATGCTAGTATAAATATTGGAACTAAAGACAGACAAGTCCCATTGACTTGATGGTCTGCATTTCAGTTTCTTAGAAGAATTGGCTGTAGAAGCAGCAGCTGCACTTATGATTTTCTGAAACTCCATTGACCTAGAAATGTTGTAGTATATTGGAGCATTGCAAACGTAACAAACCTTGTCAACACAGGAGACAGACATTAGGGAATTGCAGGTCAGTTAGTGTCTCATTTATCATTGGAAAAGTGCTGGAATCCATTATTAAGGAAGGAATAGCAGAACATTTAGGACCCATTACACAATCGGCTCAGGCTTGGTGGGCCGAAAGGCCTGTTCCTGGGCTGTAGATTTTCTTTGTTCTTTCTTTATTCTTAATCCGGCAAAGTGAAAAATGGTTTTTTGAGGAATATTGTGCTTGACTCCTGTTCTTAGAGATGAATAGGATTTTCTTTTTAGATTTTGAATTCTCATCCCCCAGTGAACAGTGGAAGCTTGGTCATTGAACATATTCAAGGCTGGGATATATTCAAGAGTTTTGATCTACAAGGAGTCAAAGGTTCTGGGGATTAGGCTGGAAAGGCCACAATCAGATTTGCCTCTACCTTATTGAATAGTCAAGCAGGTTCATAAAGGGCACATTTCCAAATTGTACTATGAATCATGTACACTGCTTTGCCTGAAGCCCACTGAAGATGTTATCTAGTGGGGTGACGAAATGTCTGGAAATGAACTTCCCAGCTCAGTGAGCAAACCACATCCAGAATTTCAACCTGAGCTACAAATCTTCTCAAATTACTGATTGTACTATGAGTCACTGTAAGGAAAATAACTCTTTCTTTATTTTTGTTTTGTACAGTATGTAAACTTTGTACCGAAGATCTTGCTGTGAGTTACCTGTACTCGAGTACATGTAACAATAAACTTAATTCTAATTCTAAATGGTCTACTTCTTCTGCTGCTACTTATGATCTAGTGGACTAAATTTGCAAACCTACAGGAACAGAAATGGGGAAGATGATAATTGTAATGGAGAGTTCATAATCTGAAATTGTTGATTTACAATGCAGGATCCTGAAAGCTGTAAAATATTCAAATTGAGAAAGGGAGGGAGGACTGTTCCTCCAACTAGCTTTGGGCTTCAGTGTTCAGCTAGAACAGAAATGTTAACATAAAAGCAAGATGGTGTTTTGAAATAGCAAATGGTAAGAACATCAGGGTCTTTTTTTTTTTGCAGATAGAATGGAGTTGTTAAGAAATGTGCAGTTTGCTTTTGGAAGAGGTACTGTATTGTGAGCAGCGAATGCAGTTGACTAGATTCATAGCTTCACTTGAAAGGTGTGTAACAGTCTCTGGAAATTTGTCAGAGGAGGGAAGGGTGAGGTAGCATCCTATTGGAGGCAATGGAAATAATAGATGAACCTTTGAGTGCAGAGGTTAGTGGAGTGGAAAGTGAGGACAAGAATAACCCTATCATTGTGCTGAGAAGGGAGGGAGGGGTTGAGGGCACAAGTCAGAAAATAGGTCAGATATGGCTAAGATTTCCAACCCATCTTACCACGTACTGTTCCTATAACAAGTTGCCACTCAGCCAATATCCCAGAATTCACCAGCATCCCTTGCACCCACATCATTGTGATGTAACCCAGAAGCACCATCCGTCTGAATCAGTCCTGCATGACTTCTGACATTTGCCCTGGGCAAGCAGGCAGGGAGAAACTGGCACTCTACTTTGAAGGCAATGTCCTGATGGACAAGGTGGTGCTGATATGGAATCCACTTCTTCCCCAGGATTGGTAGTTGAGGTCACAACACCCAAACATTCCAGCTGGTCCAAGGTTACCACCAAGATTAACATAGTCTTAGCTATCTGGAGGAATACTCAACACTTTAGGAAAGAAGTCAATGGCCTTCTTCACTTTGCCAAGTGACACCGTTTTCAATCATATACCTTCAACTCACACTGTTTCGGCTACTGTACTTACTTCCCACCAAGACCTATGCTGTATCATTTTCATTAATGCTTGTAACCTCTTCCGTCACTCTCTCATCTATCTCCGCTCTGACACTATGAACTGTATAGGCCCTCTACGCTTCCTACTCATGGACACCTCCCCACTGCTCCACCCACTTTCATTTCCCTTAATGCCTCTCACCTTTATTCCAGGGGGAAAAGAGTGCATAAAAGGGCTGAAAGAGTCAAACTGGATGGTGTGCTGCCTGTCTTCAGCTCTTCAAACCACAGTAGAAAAAGGGAAAGCAATGAAATCCATACACGAGCACTGTGGGCTTCCAGTGTGCACAAAATGAGTGCAATCTAACAACCCAGAGGTGTATCCTGTTCCAGTTCTTGAGCTAAGTGTGTGTTCCTGAGTGTACACAGTCATTGCAGTAGCATTACAACGATCGTGGCTGATGCAGCCAGAGGTACAGTATTGAAGTACATAAATGTACTGGAGATGTGACATGAGGATTCTTGGAATCATAGAATCCCTCGAATGTATAAGCAGGCCATTTGGCCCATATAGTCTACACTGACCTCCTGAAGAGCATCCCATCCTGACCACTGTCCCCACCCTAACACTTGCATTTCCCATGGCAAATCCACCTGGCTTGCACATTCCTGGACACTATGGGCAATTTAGTATGGTCAATCACCTAACCTGCATATCTTTTGGACTATGGGAGGAAACTGGAGCACACAAAGGCAACCTCCCCATACAGACATGAGGAGAATGTGTGCACGTCGGATGCCAAGATTCATGGATATCAAATGACTTGGCAGTGCCTATGAAACATTACCTGGCACCTGTTTTCTAACATGTTTTAGCAAGTGGTGAGCTGAACCTTACAGGTACATGCTCTAGATTGTGATGTTTTCTGACATCAAGCTTGTTTTGGCAAGTTTGTCAGATTCTGACCATTATTAATGTTAGCAAGGCATCTAACAAGCAATACTATCTCAATTGGCAACCCATCACCACCTAACAAGAATCTTGCCACTCTGCTTATGAAAATGATAAAAGATGGAGAGAGATGATTTCAACTCCTCGACTGGCTGAACCATGCTTGTTGCCTGATTCTACTACATGGCTCACTGTAGGCTACAACCTTCAGATCCCTATAAGATTCTGCCTGTTGTTTTAGACTTTTCCCATTCCATTCTTCCATTACTGCAATCAAACCAATCACACTGCAAGGATAGGTAAAACAATAATAAGGCTCTTTATTTGTAGATAAATTTGACCTGTAGGCCTGCTGCTTCAGTTGGTCTATAAACTCAAGATTATACATCACATCCTGGTTCATGGTAGTTAATGATGGGCAGCCATTTAAGATCCACCGCCTTAAAAGGTACATGTACATGACAACACATTCCCCCTTCTCCCTTGAAATTCAAAGGCTTAGCTTAAGTAAATTATTCACATTACATCAAAAGATATTTTGAATATACTCTTTCTAAATGCATTGATCAGTAGCCATTTTTATCATTTAGTCTGGAGAGAAAAAAGATGGTATTTACAATTTTGGGGTTTACTTTTACAAAGCTGGGAATTTTGTGTGTGCATAGCTTTAAAGACACATTCAGATGTCTGGTATCCAAACAAATGTGCAGAACCAACTCTTATGACAATTCGTGATGGAGCTATGCCAATTAGTGTGATGCTAGATTCTTTGAACTCTACAGTTTTTCCCTAACTTGTCAACTTCAACATCCATTGTGTTCCACAATATCAATGCCACACTGACATGCCAGATCAATAAATAAAGTAGCATCCACAAGTGGATGCAATACTGCATCATGTTGAAACTCCCAATCCTATTAAAACTATCCAGGTATAAGAATGCTTTGTCAACTACTGAGTTCTGTTGACTTTATCCTTAAGTGGTTCATATGTAGTCCTTGATCTGAAAGTTTATGAAGTTGCTAAAAAGAGAGAACAGTCTACTTCTGAGAATCAACAATTGTCAGCTTGATGATCATCATAAAATAGAAAAACCCTTAAGTAGATGGATGCACTTCTAGCTAGCATAATCCCAAAAAATATATCACACAGCAATTCTTAAGAGGGTGCCTAAATATACACTTCATATGCATTATGAAAAGGTAATATAATTACACTCAAATCAGGATTGATACTATAAGTATGTAGTGGAGACAAGTTCACTCACTGAAGTATTTGCAACTTACATATACAATTCATCTTAATAAAAGCAAAAAATTGCTGATTCTGGAAATCTGAAATAAACACAGAGAAACTCAGTAAGTCTGGTAGCATCAGTGAAGAGAGAAACAGAGTTAACGTTTCCAGTCCATTTGACTTGTCTTACACTTTTCTTCATCCCAATTTGGTTTAGCAGTTCAAGGTTTCATTCTTTGTCAAATAATAGCCTAAACTTTGTAAAATATTGCTCAATTTTTAAAATCCCCTTTCACCTCATCTAGTTACCTTGTTTTGAATAAAAAGGCAAAGCTGTTAAATTACCACAGCAGGAGTTTCAGTAATCAAAATATTTAACTTTAGAAAATTTGAACAAGAAAAATGCAAGTTGTAAAAATAATGAAACTTTTATTTTCTGAACAACAATGGCATACAGATTAAAGTGTAAATTAAAAAGAAAATGCATGGACAATAGTTTACAAGCACCCTGGCTCTCAGAAGCTGTTAAAAATATTTGAATTTGCAATAAAGTAATGGGTTAGCAGCAGAATATATGTGTCTTATATAAAGTCACAAAATATATATGCACATACTGCTGTTTATCACAGTTTATACATTTTTGTAGTACAAGGCACAATAGCAGTTACATCTTTTGTAACAAGAAAATGAAGAAATAAATGCACTTTTAAAGTACAGCAGACCAGTAAAATTATCCATAATATTTACATGACTATATACAATACCTTATTCTCTTCAAATGAATAGAAAATATTATTTTAACTTTATTTAAAAGACAAAAAGATAGCAATGAATTTTCATGCAATAAATTGTAGTATCACATCCTAAATAAAACAAACTATAAGTTAATAACTGATTATTAAGTAAATGAACAACAGCAGAAAGCTCACCAACAATCAGGGTTATTTGGCAAGTGATATTTATTTTACTGTCAGCGCATGAGTCAGACTGACCATCCAGACAATAGAGTTATGGTCTTAACTCCAACAGTTCCAGAGGCATGAGGAACGGTGTCTTGTTGGTTCTTTTATTTTCTTAAATTAAATTCAGAATCAGGATTAATAGTCTTTGCAGGGAAGACCGGATCAGAGGAATACAGCAAGTATTATTAGAAAGCACCAAGCTAGGTGTAAAACACTGCAGAAGGATGAAAAAGCTAAGGGCAAGGAATTCTAATTTTGAGATAGGAACATGGGAAAAGCATTAGAATATTCAGTCCCTCGCACCTGATCAACTTTCAGTTAGTCATGGCTGATTGATACCTCAACTAAATTTGATTGCCTTGCTTCCAAATCCTGTTTTCCTTACTTAATAGTTGTTGACCTCTGGCCACAAAGATCCAACTGACGGAGCATTCATAGGCTTTTGGGGAAAGGATTCCAGATTTCTAATGCAACTGCATGAATAAAAACGTTTGTGATTTAATTCCTAAATGGCCTAGCTCTAATTTTTAAGGTTATATCCTCCTGATCTCACTTCCTGCAACAGAGAAAATAGCTTTTCTGTACTACACAATTGAATCCTTTCAGCATCTTAAACACTTCAATTAGTTCACCTCACAATTTTCTCTGATTTAAGGAATGCAAGCTAATACAACTATCCTTATAATTTAACCAGTTAAGCCCCATGAGACTCTAATGCAATGTGATTTCAACATAAGAAGCATGTCTTGTGTACAGTGATATTTGTCACTCACCATCAAGGAGAAGTAAAGTTTACAGAGGATCATTGATCATTTGTTGAAAATAGAAACAGATTAGAATCTTAGCAATGGGAAATAGTTTAGATTTGAGAATAAAATCACCTTTTAGATGATGAAATTTTGCAGTATAAGAACAGTTCCACTACCTATGAGAACATTGCTGCTTGTGTGAAATTGGACTGCAGAGATAACTAGAATTACTGAGAATAAACAAGAATTTGGCATGTAAAAGGAAGCAGATAATCTTGAAGGCATTCATTGCAATAGAGGTCCATTTGAGACTATGAAAATAGTGAAGTCAAGAACATTAACTGATTTTTAAAAATGTATAACAGTGAAAGCAAAATAAGGACTCTTTCCTTTATGAATAGCTAATCATCTAAAATTTACACTCAGGAAGGAGGCCACTTGGCCTTTTGTAATGGCAAGACTTCTTGCATGTGCAAGATAAGAAACTAAGCAGTAGAATTGAATGCAACAAGATTTTTAATGCCTTTGAAAAGCACTGGGAGGATCGAGATATATTTTGATTCAGCCACTGCCTCAGTACAGAACTAGTTATTACGTGCTCATGAACTGAAATGAGATGCCTAACAAGTGAGGCAGCTTTTTCACATGAACAGTACACACAAGCCTAAGAACACCACCCACCCCCCAGTCCCCCAGTTAAGAGTCAAAAGATGGCCAAGAACCACAATATATTTACAAGTGATTTCAGAA
Source organism: Hemiscyllium ocellatum (assembly GCF_020745735.1). Classification (NCBI taxonomy): domain Eukaryota; kingdom Metazoa; phylum Chordata; class Chondrichthyes; order Orectolobiformes; family Hemiscylliidae; genus Hemiscyllium; species Hemiscyllium ocellatum. The sequence goes on from NC_083402.1 coordinate 109,772,144, forward strand.
ACTAGGTTCTGACAACAGACCTTTAGTCTGAGGCTAAATAATGCTTATGCTTTAACCCCTTGACAGTACACCGTGCTGATCTGTTGTCTAAATGGCGATGCATTCCTCTAGGAATCTTTGGAGAAACCCGCGGTACAATTCCATGGTCTAACTAGTTGGAATGGAAGGACTGTATCAGGAATATTTTTATCGTTCATCGGATATGGACATTGCTGGCTAGGCCACAAATTAGTGCTCATTCCTAGTTTCCCAGAGAGCAGTTAAGAGCCATCCACAATGCTCTGGGTAATGTAAGGCAGACCAAGCAAGATCGGCAGATTTCTTTCCCTAAAGGGCATGACTGAACCATATGGGATTTTACAAAACTGGCTTCGTTTTAATTCAACTGGTTTAATGAATTAATCTTCCACCGTTTACCACGATGGATTCAAACCAGGTCACCAGAATGGTAGCTGAGTTTCTGCATTACTAGATCATGGACATTAGCACTATGTCATCACTGCCCTTGTTTCAGAAATTTAGGTTTCAATTTTACAAAGTTTGATTTGAAGAACATAGGACTGTAATTCCAAGGTTATAAGGCAAACTATTCTTAGATTCAGTTAGTTGTCATTGTCCAAAATGTAAACAATTGTTATTAATTGGCATCTATGTAGTTATGATTACTGCTGGATATTGCAAAGAAAATCTACAAAAAGCTATTACAAAGCTACAAAAAAAAACAAACAATCTTAATCAATGGGTACACATCTTCTGGTAACACTACAAGGATTCTAGATCTTTGTGGAGTACAACCAAAATTTAGTGTCATTTTACATATGGATAATCATTTTGATCCATGCAACAGGTATATTTTGTATTCTAAAACTTGTCTGGTGGTGATGGATGTTCTGTGGCCTAAATTATTACCAAGTATAAATAAACAGTTATCACTCTCATTTGTCCCACCACAGATGATGATGAATTTGAATTCAATAAAAATAATCTGGAATTAAGAGTGTAATGATAACTGTGTGTATCCATGTTGATTGTGGGGAAAAAAAAAATCTGGCTCACGAATGTCTTTTAGGAGGAAAACTGCCATCCTTCCCTGTCTGGCCTATATGTGACTCCAGACCCACAGCAGTGTGGTTGACTCTTAACTACCCTCTGGGCAATTAGGAATAGGCAATAAATGTTGGCCTAGCCAGCACTGACCTCATCCCAAGAATGAATTTTTAAAAAAGCACTTATAATAATCTGCAGAAACAATGTCATTTAAAGAACAAGCATTTTCTTTTAACAAACATATTTGTAGTTAGAATGTGATGACTCTGAAGTAAGCAAATATCTTCTTACAATAATTCACAACTTGTTAACATTTATGTTGAAAATTAAAAGATATACCTTTATTCAGAATCCCTATAGTATGGAAGCAAGCCAGTCAGCCCATCAAGTTGCTAGCTCCCTCAGGCAGCAGTGCTAACCACTTGAGCCACTGTCCCTAACCCCATGTCACTTTCATTTTTTACTCTAATATGATTAGATTATTGCACATTGTAAATCTGGCAGGAAATCCTAAATCATGCTTAAAAGCTAGCTTGGGATAATTTAAAATGAAGCTTGAATCGGTGCTGATTGAAATCACACCATCATGCACCATCTAAAGACACTGTCTCATGTCATTTTCAGGTTTCATTGCAAGTGGTGCTTATTTGTCAATTTATACTGACTAATATTATTTTGTGATCATTGTATTAATAACCTCAAATGAATTGAAACATATTGCTCACCCTTCCTATTAATCTACCAGAAATCCTTCAGCTCATGTCAGATCTCCACCTTACTCTTGAATCCTTCATGGTTGCATTAAGTGATCTACGTTGACATTAGTACATTTCTGCTGCTAAGTACAGTTTTTAACAACATATGGTTCATGATGATAGAAGCACAGTACACACTTTGGAGTGACAGTTTGATTTACTGAATTATGTAGATCAGGCAATGGTCTTCCCATGGCTATTCAAAGAAGACTAAAGTACAAAAATCTGTCTGGATGACCAGCCCATCATCTAGACTTTGAACTCCCGATTTCAACCTTTCCAGCTCACTTTCATCCTTTAATATGCTGCTTGAGATATTAGGAGAAAGGTATAGAGGGGACGTCAGACATAGGTTCTTTACGCAGAGAGTTGTGAATGCATTGTCAGCGGTGGTGGTGGAAGCAGAGTCATTAGGGACATTTAAGCGACTGCTGGACAAGCACATGGATAGCAGTGAATTGAGGGGTGCGTAGATTAAGTAATTTTATTTTACATTAGGATTAATCCTCGGCAAAACATTGTGGGCCAAAGGGCCATGTTCTGTGCCGTACTTTTCTATGTTCTATCAAACACACTGCTTTGATCTCATGTCCAAAACATGCAGACAATTCTTTTATTTGAAAATATTTGCAAATTCTGGAACTTTGCATGCTAGTAAAGGTGCTGTATAAATGCAGACTGTGCAATGCTAAAGCTACCATTTATATAAAGAATTGGAAACATGAAGATCTGATTTCAGTTCCAAAGTAGCTGGGAACCATTCCAAAATGGCACACTTTTCAGGTATGAAATAGCCAGCAAGCTCCTTACTAACTATATAGCAACACAATAGCTCAGTAGAGAACAGCACTTTCAATACACTCATTATTTACTCTGAGCAGACGGTGGAGATTTAACTACACTCTAACGGTCTTTGAGAAATTAACAAACGTTGACCCTACCAATGACATTCACATTCATCCATGAATTATTTTTTTAAGTAAATAATGTCACACAATGGCTTTAGTGGTTGCACCAATTATGAAAGTGCTCACTTGCTGTTTACATTTCTCATTCACACCGAACAATATTTTTTCTTTATTTGGGTAACAGCTGAAAAAAGTTAGATTGAAAAGTTGTCAAAACTTTGCAGACAAATTAAAGTACACAGTCCTTTGTTGATTAGTTTGCTATTTGTTTTCAGGAATTCATGGAAAGATAAAATTCCAAAAAAGTGTGCACTAAGGAAGATGCAAGGAGGAAAGTGGTTTCTGAGGATGTACGTGTCAGAGAGAACGTGAATAGAAGTTTTTCCATTTTAATTAGCCCAGCCCTAAAGAAAGTAAGTATCTTCTGGCTTTCTCATGTGCTTCATGAATGACTTGCAAACCCTGAGGAGTGATAACACACACTGTTGGTTTATTCAGTTGTTTGGCATCAATGCAATGCAGAGTTTGTACTTAAGCCAATATGCTTTATAGCATGAACACATTTCTAGTCTGGTATTCTGCACTCATTGCCTCAAAATGTCCCTGATGACATATTCCAATGAGAATACTCCTGGACTGCTCACTGTTCAGTGAGCATTGCAAGAAAACTCAATGAGCACAACATGAATCAAAGCTAAAACACTTGATAATAGCTCCCGTAGTGGTATGCACTGCTTAATGGAACATGGTCCTGAGTAATTTTGCTGCAAACAGAGGGATACTGGTAAAGACAGTACAGTGATTACTACCTGTTGATCACAAGCCTCCATCCTGGAAATGGCTTTTCCAAAATTCATATCCAAAAGCTGGAATATCACACAGAACGGGACACAAAGGTAAATAGCCCGAGGTAATACATAGCGCTGACATTAGAGTGCTATACTCTACACTTCTATTTGACTATTCCCCTCTCTACAGTCAACCAATACCAGACCAATTCTGCTACAATACTTTACGTGGTTCACATGTGGTGGACGAGTGTTGTATGAAGGGCTGAATGAAGTGATGCAGTCTGTTCATTGTAACAAAAATGGAGGAATGAACACAAAAACATGTAATTTACATTTATTCTTGTCGGTTGGATAACTCTCCTTGTTCACAAATGGACATTTTTAATGTGGGTTTGCAGCAAGTAGTGTACCTGTGTTGTGTGGCTCATTCACAGAAATTACTGCATTCCCAGGTGAACAATTTCAGCTGCTGCTTTACAAACCCTGCATCATTAATAACTTCTGTTTATTTTGTTAGATGTAGAGGTCTCTGGCCAGGCCAGAATTTAATTGCCCATGCTGAATTGCCTAGAGGCAGTTAACAGCCAATCACATTGCTGTGGATTTGGAGTCACATGTAGGCCAGACCAAGTAAGGACCACAGTTTCCTTCCATAAAGGATAATCATGAACCAGCTGAGTTTTTAACAACAATTTCATGGTCATTGTTAGACTCTTAATTCTGGATTTTTCACGACATTCAAATTCCACCTTCTGTCATGTCCTCTGAACATTACCTGCGAATCTAAGTCAATAGCATAGGGAGAATACCTTTAGGATATGGCCTTCCCTGTTCAGAGTTTTGAGTTCAAACTGGTATTGTAAGGATGGAAGTAAACTTAAGAGTCTGTAGAAAATTAAATTAATAAAGAAGGAAAATAAAATCTTGGTCACTTTATTTCTACGTTTTGGTTGTGCTTGCTTGTATAGCTGAAGAATGATTTTCTATTGCGGGGTAAAGACTATGTTTGCATGATTTCTGGAAAAACGTCCTTGGGATGGGCATAATACTGAACAAGACTGGTATTTGTTATTCACCCCTCTGTGCCCATGAGGTGGTGGAGGTGGCAGAATTAAAAAGGTATTTTGGCATGAGTGCCTACTGAATTCATGGATGTAAATTAATTCATTTTTTGATGAAACAACTAATGCTGCATCGATCATTTTCTTCGTTTGAAAAAAAAAAGCGCAAAATATCCCTGAGCTTCTCTTCATATAATCAACCTAAGCAAATGGTGTTCAACATATTTCTCCTTCACAACTGATCCAGATGTTACAAAGAATAACAAATGGATATCATAAGGCAGATTAAGTGTCACCACAAACTATGCATTGTTTAATATTCCGGGTCATGTAGCAAACAATTATTCCCTCATGAATGTGGATTCTTCAAGATATTATGAAGCTACAACTCCCAAATCTAAGCACTGCTCGCAAATCCTTGAACGTATCACCAGTTCAACATCTACAATATTCTGCAGTAACATACGCTTCTTACATCACCATTTAATGCATCACGATACTCACAGCCACAGCCTGGTTGATTCATGAAAATTTTCAATTTCAGAAATTGATCTTTTCCTTTTGTAGGTAATATTGCCAAACTAATACATATATAATAAATATCATAGCAAGGGACTTATCCAAATTCTTGTCACCACTATTTGAAATCTAGTCTATGACAAGTCCAAATAAGATCCTACATAAGTGAAATTATTCTGCAATCTTTGTCGAAATTACAATTAGCACAGTTTTAGGGTACAATGGGCAAATTCAAAATTAGAATCTTTTTCTTTAGTCAGCTGATGTGCAAGTAGCACAGATAACATCAAGTGTAATATTCACCACTGAAGGCCCTCCAGCAATGATAAACTCCAAGCATCACTGTGTCGGAAGTATCATCACCACATATTTAACTCCTGTTATAAACAGCTGCAGTATTAGACCCACATGTCAGCAGGCCTGAAGTGGGCAAATCATTTCGTAGTTACAACACCAATAATTTACCAGCCTGTCCTGCTGAACTGCGACACCACTACGAAAGGACTAACATTTCCCACAGGCTGAGAAAGGAGTCCAAAGTGATCCTTGCCAGATACAGACTGGAAAAGCAGCAATTGTGCTGGGACTTCAGAGTATCCCGGTTGAAGTTTCTGCAAACTCATCCTCCCATAGGATCCTTCATGGAGTCCACTTTCTGAGCGAGCTCCTTAAAAGTTGGGCGCTGAGTTGACACAGTGTTCCAGCATTCCGTCATTGTTGAATACATCTGAGATTGGAAGGTGAAGCATGGTCAGAATTCAAAAATAGGTTTGAAAACATTGTAGCAATGAGAAACAATGCTGCTCATAAACAAATGTTTTTTCATTAAGTATGCAAGGCATCTTTGAAACAACTTTTCTGCTTCCAATGTTCTATTAAAATGGATTATTTCCCCCATCCTTTCTACTGATTACACAACCCCTTCAGTAAATATCAGTAACAGCATGCACTCATAAGATAGGTTTAATCTGTCATGGCTACATTTTAAGATCTGGCTGAGATGATGACCCAATATTAACTTAATTAGGGATAATTCTTAACAATTCCCACAGCAGCCTCAAAGTGAAACTGTCTATTCAGTAGCTAGTCCTATGCAATTAAATACAACATTGTGATGCTTGCTTTTGCCTAGTGACACCACGAGAGATGAAGAGATGTGGGAGGAGATTCATGCTGAGCAGAAACACCTCCACTGACTGTTGAATTGAATGACCCAATTCCATACGTGATTTAAATACCGATTTAGTTTTTAAATATAGTCCAAGTTCATTGCTCTTAACTCTTGAAGGAGACTTGCTAAATTGGAAAGATGTTCTGAAACTTGAAAGGGTTCAGAAAAGATTTACAAGGATGTTGCTAGGGTTTGAGAATTTGAGCTATAGTGAGGGGCTGAACAGGCTGGGGCTGTTTTCCCTGGAGTGTCTGAGGCTGAGGGGTGACCTTACAGAGGTTTACAAAATTATGAGGGGCACGGATTGGATAAATAGACAAAGTCTTTTCCCTGGGGTTGGGGAGTCCAGAACTAGAGGGCATAGGGGTTTAAGGTGAGAGGGGAAAGATATAAAAGAGACCTTTGGGGCAACTTTTTCACACAGAGGGTGGTACGTGCATGGAATGAGCTGCCAGAGGATGTAGTGGAGACTGGTACAATTGCAACATTTAAAAGGCATTTGTTTGGGTATATGAATAGGAAGGGTTTAGAGGGATATGGGCCGGGTGCTGGCAGGTGGGACTAGATTGGGTTGGGATAACCGGTCGGCATTGACAGTTTGGACCGAAGGGTCTGCTTCCATGCTGTACATCTCTATGACTCTATGACCCAGACACAGACAAAGAAAATCTCTTTTCCAGCTGTAAATTGATGGAAGAATTGAGTTTACATAATCTGCCCTCAGTTCCTGGATGGGTCAGACCCATAGGACACACATTCCATATTTTGATAGTAATCTCACTCACACATTTCTGCCAGCAGGTATGATGCCCTCCTCTGCACCACACTTACCCCATCACTGCCATTAAATACTGCCCCAGGGGTGTAACATGCTGGCTAGTTTTTAAAGTCAGTAAATAATTACATCAAAGGTTCTCTAAATAAGATTAGATTAGATTAGATTAGATTTACAGTGTGGAAACAGGCCCTTCGGCCCAACAAGTCCACACCGACCCGCCGAAGCGAAACCCACCCATACCCCTACTCCTACCCCTTACCCAACACTATGGACAATTTAGCATGGTCAATTCACCTAACCTGCACATCTTTGGACTGTGGGAGGAAACCGGAGCACCCGGAGGAAACCCACACTGACACGGGGAGAACGTGCAAACTCCACACAGTCAGTCGCCTGAGTCGGGAATTGAACCCGGGTCTCCGGCGCTGTGAGGCAGCAGTGCTAACCACTGTGCCACCGTGCCGCCCACAAACTATAAACTATTTCAGTAACCGGATTTAGCCTAATCCCGCACATTACTTTTTCAAATGAAAATACAATGATTTGCGCAAGATAGATGAAGAAACTAAAGAGCAAATGGCTTTATGTGCAATACCGTGTCAGAACAGCCATCTGGATTTGGCAGTCGTCTACCCTCTTTAAGTAGCTCAATCAAATGGAAGACAATCATCTGCCCTTGCTTATCACTGCCGATCATACGCATGAATTCCTGAAAATGCAATTAAACAAAACTAAATTGGATTTATCGAAAGAGAAATGTTGGAAAACTGGTTAACATTTAAGTGAGCAATATTTGTGAAGTACTAAAAAAGCAGTAAATAATGGCCCTGCTTTTCCAAAGACCAGACAGTTGTTGGAATAGTGCACACTGGGGTTGTATGTCAGGATCCTGCAGGACCTGAGACACAGCTGACTGCTGGAATTGCCTGGGAAAATGAAGATCCTGAAGGGCTACTCCCCTTTCATCTAGGATTCTCTGGTGGGGTGGGGAGGAATACTCCTTAACACTGGAGAGGGTTCCACTTCTGTTAATAGTCATCCAGAAAACATTGGAAGATTAAAAACAGTTCATTTGACCCCTAACTTACCACACATCCCACAACTACACCTCTGCCAATGCCAAACAACCACCTATGCACCCCTTGACCAGATACCCTGCAACTCTATGTGATTCCTCTCCACTTCCCCGCTCGCCTGCCAGCCCTGTGACCTGAGACCCTGAACAATGCTGTCTGCCTGAAGCACTGACAACCCCCTCAATGTCAGCTTGGACATTCTTCTGAACCCCGCCCCGGCACCCCCCAACCCCAATCTATCCTGAAAGCACTCCATCTAATCTGACATGCTATCCATGTGGCACCCTCTTTGCCTGGCACTCTATCCATTTCATGAAACCTATCCCCTTAACCAACTGCTACACTAAACACACTCATCTTTAGCAGCACCTTTCACAGTATCTGGTTGTGCTGCTGCACGTTTAAATCCCAAACATTGTGCACTGCCCACTCCACCTGAACAATCCTGCAGTCAGTGGGAGGAGGGACATATTTTCAGCAGAGTTAGGCTCCGCATTCCTAAACAGGGTCAGAATTCACGGCTAGAAATTCAGAGTTTAATACCAACAGAGAGAAAAAAATTACGAGCAGAACAGTAGTCCAACTGTGATTGCTACTCTCTGAACATCCTCGTCAATACGTAATAATAGATTTTCTAAACAGGCAGTGAACGTGCTTTATATTGTAAATTTTGCAAACTGTGAACATATTTCATGCAACAGGTAACATTAGTGATACAAAACAAAGCTGGTCAAGAAACAAGTTTAATTAGAAGTTGAAGCCTCACCGACGGTGGACTTTTGGTCTTCTCGCTGTATGTGAAAAGCTCATATAGCACCACTCCAAAGCTCCAAACATCTGAAGCCACTGAAAATTTGTTTTCCATTAGAGACTCCAGTGCGTACCTGTTTCAGATATTCAGAAAAATATCACACACTTAACCATCATAACCTGAGTGGTCTGCTGCACACTATCGAAAAATCCCAGCCAGCAATTTCTCTATTTAAATATGACTTTCTCTTCAATCCTCCACGTGTTGTGTGCCGTTTAAAGGCTGAGGCAATCTTCTCCTAGAGCTCTCGTGTAAGCAGACTCAAGATGCACAGTAATGTCATCATTCTCCTACTTTTGTGGAAGCTCCTCACTGTAGCTATATGTAAGAACTCAAGAAATAAAGGCACAGGCAGGTCATTCAAATACTGACTTGAACCTACTTAGCAGCTGAGCATCAATAACTTTCTAAGCAATAGAAATCTGTGGCAGCAGCAAGAGCAGGTATTTCAAGATCTCCCCGAGAACAGGCCAAAGTGAAGGAGAAATGAGCCGTTGTAGGGAGTGTGAGCCCAGCATGGCTCAGGACTTGAGAAAGACTGTTGAACTTTTAATTTTGTATCTTTATTTTTCTACTTTGTACCTAAGATTTTGTAGTTAGGTACCTAAGATGGCTCCGGGAATAGCAACATTGTACACTTTTCACTATAGTTGTACTTGAGTACACGCGACAATAAAATATAATTAAGTGTTTAAACAAAGACTCAGTTCAGTCCAAAATGGTTGTTTCCTTTTTTTTCCAGAAATTTTGACCCTCCCATTTATTCCCCAGCCAGGGTAAATATCTTCCTAACATTACTGTCAAATCCTTTAACTTTAAATGCTCCCATGAGATCACTGACTATGTCTCTAATCTGTAGACACACCCAAATCTCTCCCAATAAAATAATCCATTTATTCCTGGAATAAGTCTATATTCGGTGAACTTTCATTGCTATCTCTCTAAAGCCAAATATCTCATTTTTAGGTAAGGAAACTGAAACTATACACTGCTCTTTAAGTGCAGTTTTAGCCAGAGCCCCTGAAAATTACAATCAGATTCAACTTATCGACATCTATCATTTCTTAAAAAAGGCCAAAGTAACATTTGCTTTCCTAATTCCTTGATGTATTTGCATGTCAACTTCATGAGACTTCAAGGAGAGTACAAGGATTCGAAGTCACTCACAATGCTAAAATATTCTTGAATCTTGAATATAGTTTACAACTTTTAATCAATCTTTGGAATTCCTTGCCAGATGGTACATGGTTGACAATCCTTAAGGTTCGGATGGACAGGTTGCTGGTCATTGAGGGGTTCAAAAGATTTGGGGAGCAAGTGGGAAAGCAGAGATGAAGCAGAGGATCAGCAATAATAGCAATAAATGGTGGAGCATGCTCAGTGAGCTATATGGTCTTACTTTTGATTTTTTTTTGAGATGAGGCTAGTCCACCAATTACATTGTTTACTGCTTTGTAAGTGACAGTGGTTTATTTGAAGTTTTGAAAGGAAAGGCAATGTCATATTTTGCATGCAAGATATCATGCTCATAAGATGTGTGTTATTTTTGTTTTGTTTACTCAGCATCCCTTACCTCACCCAATGTGCCTGCACCTGCAAGTCAGTTGCCTGCCTGACTCTCTAACCAGGACTGGACATATCAATCATCCTTGAACTTTCCAATTCTTCCTGTGCTGTAGCTTCTAGGCCTCACTCATTAGAGCTGAAAATGTGTTGCTGGTTAAAGCACAGCAGGTTAGGCAGCATCCACGGAACAGGAAATTCGACGTTTCAGGCCAGAACCCTTCATCATTCCTGATGAAGGGCTCTGGCCCGAAATATCGAATTTCCTGTTCCTTGGATGCTGCCTAACCTGCTGTGCTTTAACCAGCAACACATTTTCAGCTCTGATCTCCAGCATCTGCAGACCTCACTTTTTACTCACTCATTAGAGCTTAAGCATTAATGGCTTGCAGGGGCTGCTCCTCCTTCCTGGGGCTACTGTTAATTATTTAATTTTTCTGTGGTCATTGTTGAGTTTTACCCTTAAGTCACACTTCTCCCTAGCAATCAACTGAAACAAGCAAACAGATTACTTTCGAAGTACTCAGGATTTGCAATGACAGAACACTTAATGTTGTTGTTTCAGTACAATCAACTCACCATTTTCAGATTCATTTTTCATTCTGTGCACAAACATGTTAAGAGGCAAGGATTTGTGCTGTGACTCTTATAGCTCATTACATGCATTGTGAAGTGACCAAACCTTCTCTGAAATTAACTTCTGTATAGTACTAATAGTTAATTATAGAATTTAGAAGGAAAAAAGCCCTGCCTTGATAGCGTTCAAATTAATTTCACTAAATCACTCAGTTACTTTAGAATCAAATACAGAGAATGTTGAAGAAACTCAACAGGTCTGGCTGCAGAAGAGAGAAACCAGGTTAACGTTTTGAGTTTAGCATAGAGGATTTACTGGAGACAAAACGTGACTAGTTTTTCTCCAAAGATTGAAGTTACTTCAGCATTCGCTATTTATTTCAGATTTACATCATCTGCAGTTTTTTTCTTATCATTCGAGTTACTTCAGAACGTTCCTCGGCTTTACTTGCAGAAACGTGCTGACCATATCACTTGCATCAAGGCAGTCTGGGAGCAGTAATAGGAGTAGGTTGCAATGTGCTGAAAGGCAGATTTTTAAAATTTGCTGCAGTTTAACTTGAAAGTCACTGAGTGTGAATCTATCAAAAACAAAATTATTCCATTTTTAAACAGCGGGCTCCTACTTGCTGGATTGCAAAAAAAACCTTAAATTTGAGTTACTGGATAATTCAAATCAGTTAATCCAAAATTTACCGGTAAACCATTTTGCTAAAAATGTCCTCGCAGCATAAAACAAACATTATTTATTCTGGATCAGACTGCCTAACAAGATTGTGCAAGGCATATGCCTCAGATTGATTTATGGGCTTACCAAAAGATTGGACTTTCTCCTGGCTCTTTCACCTTGTAATATTCCTTGTCTTGTGGCAATACTTTGGTCAAGCCAAAATCACCAATTTTCACCCTGTTCTCATTTTCTACGAGAATGTTCCGTGTTGCCAGATCTCTGTGTATATATCGCTTGGTTCCTAGATACTCCATTCCCTGTGAGGAAGCAAAACAAAAGTGCTTGCTATCGTTCACTCAATGATGATTCCTTGAAAATGGTACATTTGTGACTGGTGTGAATATGGACCACCTGCACACAATTTCAACTGCAAGCCTCCCAGGACATTTGGGATCGTGCTTTATTCATCTTATGAAATGATAAGTAACTCAAACTCTCAGGAAATAAATGTCTTGTTGAGCAGGGAGCTTTGGCTGCCCAAATTCAAAACCAGAATCAGAAAATATTTTTGCCATAGATAGGACAATAGAATTCAGGAACTACCATCTCCAAAAGGCTGTAGGCATTTAAGACATTGGCCATTCAGATGGATAGTTTTTTTTCCCCCCAGTAAGGCTATGGATCAAAGGTGGGTAAATGCAGTGAGGCTGCAAATGAGCCATGACCTGCTATAATGACAGAGCAGGCTTGAATGGCTAAACGCTGTTTCTATAATGTTTCCAAAAAGCATCAAAGCACCATTCATCAGATTCAGTACATTTTCTTTCTTCACTGAAAATCAGGGCATAGCAGGACAGGGAAGAATCTGAACAGAAATCTCAAATTTACATCGTCAAGATATAGAAAGGCTGCCCTCTTGTGGTATACAAAATTATTGATGCCATCAAGTACAAATTGCCCTTTCCGAGTTTATATGTAAACTGTTCACTTGCCCTCTGATACTCTTTAAGTGAATAGAAACATTCACAGAGGCTTGTTCTGACTGAACTCAGAGAAGGTTGGTGTACTTTTAATCAGCTGGATCAGTGATGTAATGATATGCCTCTACAGCAGGTAGGACTTGAACCCAAGTCTCCTGGTTCAGAGGTAGGGACACTGGGTGACAAATACAGACTGGGGGAGTGTTTTTCAGAGCTTCCATATTCTGTCTGCAAAAATGACCGAGCTTCCAGTCACCTGCCACTTCAACACTCAACCACGTTCACTGGCCAACAATTCTGGTGTAGGCCTAATGGGCTCCAATGAGCCTCAGTGCACGTTTGAAGAACAGCACCACATTTTCCACTTGGGAATCTTGCAGTCTCTAGCCCTCAAAGTTAGAGCCTGGTTCTGCCCTTTCATATTTTTTTTTCACCCATCCCATATCCTGGTCATGTCACCACATGGGTTGTTTTCAGCAGAGCCTAATCAGTTCTCTCTCGGGCAGCACTGTAGCTCAGCGGTTAGCACTGCTGCCTCACAGCTTCAGGGTCCTGGATTTGATTTCCAACTCGAGCGACTGTATCTCTGGAGTTTGCATATTTTCCTAGTGCCTGTGTGGGTTTCCTCCCACAATCCAAAGATGAACAGGTCAAGTGAATTGGCCATGCTAAATTGTCCACTGTGTTATACTAACATAGTGTTAGTTGCATTAGACAACTAGGGTAGGGGAATGGATCTGGGTGGGTTACTCTTCGGAGGGTTGGTGTGGACTTGTTGGGCCAAAGGGCCTGTTTCCATACTGTAGGGGATCTAATCTAAACTACACTAAGCTCTCATTGTCAAGTACTCAGCTTCTGATCTGACCTACTATCAATAATCCCCTCGTCTGCCTATCCCTTTCTCTCTGGACTCCGTCTCCAGCTATGAACTCATCTCTTTGATTAACAATGAGAAAGCCACCAATTCATTGGAGTCCTAATTCTAACCGATGACAGGACATCTCCCCTAGCAGTTGCTACAGTATGAATCTGGGCAGTACTTGGAACTGACACTAGGTGACCACCAACTCGTAGAAAGCATTGGATTACCTTGCAGATCTGAGAAGCATATGCCAGCAGCTTCTTGTGATCAATCCGCTCTTTATTCTTCTGTAAATAGTCACGCAAGCTGCCGTGAGGTAGGTACTCCATTATTAATCGCAAATTTCGCCGTCCTAATGAAGCAAAAACAACACTAAGTGTGAGAGGATCAGCGGGGAGAAGTCCAACACTGTTGTTCAGTTCATATGCAATAACCTCTGTGATTGAGTGATCAATTTCAGGCTGTGATAGCCTGCATCTGACCTCCCCTGGAACTGCGCAGATTGCCAAACTGCACACCGCCACTGTCACAATGTCCATTTCTATGCAGGCACAAAACTGACTCCTAATGCTGCTTTTCGAGGACCATGGCAAAAATGGTGCCAGCAGGTTGTTTGAGATTTTGGGGCTGGCTGCCTAACCCATGGGTAGTAATAGGATGGCTGCAGGTTTTTCATTTAAGGTAATATGTGTGGCACAGTGGCTAGCACAAAATGCAGCCTAAAAAGGCAGTGAAGGGGCAAGGCAATAGCTTAGAAGGTTCACAGCTTGACTGTCATATGAGGTGTCCCTCACACATTACGTCATCCAGTTCATCTTTCAGACCGACTGCACTTACCAGCACTGTAGCACACTCCTTTGTACTTGACAATGTTGTCGTGCTGAAGAGACTTAAGGATCTCAATTTCTCTTTCAAAGTCACGCAGGTGTTCTGCGGTGCTCTGTTGTAGCTTCTTCACAGCCACCACATCGCCTGTGCTGTCCTGGAGTGGATCATACCGGCAGAGCTCGACACTGCCAAAGTTACCCTGTTTGGATTTGAAGACCACTTGTTTAGTGCCACAAGTGGACGTAAAATTTCTTCCTGCATTTTGTTTTTATGAAACTCTACGGATAAAATATATTGAACCAGAACATCATGGGAAGTTTCCTGGGAGTGTTATCAGGTTCTCTCCAGGATTCCACACTAACCTCACACTTGCACATATAAAATTAAAAGAATTCTTTCTGATACAATTCAGTTTAAAGAAGTCAAGTCACCAGAATCGGTGAGTTTTTGGTGTGGTTTCCATTCCCCCAGAGCAATTGGTTCTGCAAACACAGCCCCTGTAGTATGGTTCCTTACAGAAAGACACAATGATGCAGAAATTGACCTGGTAGGGCTAATAGAGCTGACATGGTGCAAAAACTGCATACTTCCATCATATGTGTAAATTGTCAGTTAAGAGAAGATTTGGAAAACTGGAATTCCCATTTAGAGACTGAAGTGGTTAAAAAAAAACGTAATTACCTTGCCCAACTGTTGCAAAAATATGAGATGCCGTTCCTCAAACTGCACAACATCATGGTTTGTACCAGCTCCAAGGAAGCCAAGCCCACCACCTCGCATATTTGGGAGTAGGTCACTTTCAGCCAATAACTCATAATCTGTGGGACAAACAATAATCTGTTACGGAGCAAGTTTTCAGTTTGGTAAATATTCCATCCTCCAATTAAGATCTTGCCTTCTTATACTTAGCTGGATGTGTCACACTCCCATATGTATGGCACTTTTAACAATGACAGGATGACCCAAATTACACCCAAGTGAAGCATTTTTAAATTCTAACACCTTTCAACATAGTCACATCACGGAGAATATATGAACAGCAAGCTCCCAAAAACAGCAAACTGAAAGCTAAGTACTCATTTTATTTGGGATGTTGATGCAAGGTTGAGTAGTGGCCAGGGCACTGAGGACAGTTCTCCTGTCCCTCACTGTGATGGTGCCTTGGAGGCTTTCATTTCCACTTGAGAGAGCTAATGAGGTCTCAGTTTATGGTCTCTGCTGGAAGACATCATCTGTGAAGCTGCAGCACTCCTTCTTTACAATACTTACAGGGAAAATCCAAGAGAGAAAAATGCTCAAATGTGAATCTGCACTCTGTGCTTTGATGTCATTGGCCTCAATTTCATTATCTGTGCTTTTGAAGCAAGCATTGAGGTCTAGATGGCAGAGTAGCAATTTCTTATTTTAAGTCTACGTTAGTGAATACCAGCTTTCAAGCTGATTTTTCTGATTGTCAAACTGATCTAAAATGTTTTGCCCAGCAAGAGAGTCATGCTGGTTTACACCCTAATAACTGCACGGATCCTTGAAACTCCCTCACTGAATCTGCCTCTACCTTCTATAGTGTAAATCTCATCTCAATAGTTGATACAGCAAAGTGTCAAAAAGCAAACTAATATTCTACAAGATGTGTAGAGAAGAGTCATTTGGCACATTGTAACACAAAGACTATCTGGATAACTACCCGCTTAAATAAAACAACAAATACCTTGTCTGTTTTGTTTTATAAAAGTTGAGTACTAAATAAAGTGGTACCCTCCTGAAAGTCAGGCTGTCATGACCAGCACATTTTTTTCCATACCTCTATCCTGTGCCATGCTTTTCATTGGGCAATAATTTCCTTCATTTTTTTTAAAAAAACATCTAACATTGGCATTCCCTTCTTCCTCTTTTCTCTTCAACCATCCATAACATCACTAACAATGTTTATTAAATCTGTTCTTTTTAATGTGTCTCCTAAATAGGATTTGTACCTTATTTTGTTCATTCACTCTCCTCAGCACTTCACCATGTTATTTTTCTGGAGCAGATGATTCTTACTTTTCTCTTCAAACTCACATTTCAAATCTACTCAGCAAGTTGGTCTCCTCTTTCAGGAAGGCCCATGTCTGGCATCCATGAAAAACAAGTTTTCTTTTGTAAGATTTGGTACACTTATGAAGATTCCACCTAAGAACATGTCCTGCTAACAGGATAATTGGACCAAATCTCAGCAATAAGATGACATCATATGTTAATAATAAAAAAGGAGAAATAAAACTATGTTCCTACAGTATTTGCTATTATAACTTCATTCCTGGGGAATTTGCAGATTTTCCTTTTTTTTCTTGCACCTACTATTTGTGTGCAAGTTCGTCAATCTTCCCAGCTTCCACTACTGACACACTACTTAGTCCTTTTTTAGTCTCTGCATCACCTCAAACGAACCCAATTTTCTTTTTTGAAAGAAATTAAGCACATTGTTCTCCCCATTAACTCTCTTTACAAATAACATATGTGCCAAATCTTTACCGTCTCCAAACTAATCTTCCTTCTATTTTCCTTACCTTAATAAAATTTACACTACTCATTTGGTCTTCAGATATCATCTAAACTGTAATAGCATGGCCCATTTCCTCCTTTTGATGTTGACTGTTCATTTCCAGCAATTTCAAATTTCTTTCAGATCTACAGCTTTTGAAATTTTACTTAAAAAGAAAAGTTTTGATTTAGATCTTGTATAGTGGCTAGTAGCTTTCCAAATTTTTTCAAGCTTGGATGAAGCTTGTGAATCAACTAGTTACTCATGTCCTTCAGCAAAGAATCACCTTCAGTCCAGTCTATACCTCATGCTAGTCCCAAACAGCATGGTTGGTTGGTTAATAACTTCAAGACAACGAGAGCCAGTCTTGTCAGTGCCTCCTATATCCCGTGATCAAAGTTGACATATCTGAAGGTGGCAGTAAAGACAGATAAGTTGCTAAAGAAAGCTTATGGGATGTTTCCTTCATGAGGTGAAGTACTGAACTGCTGTTGTATATAAAACTCTGGTTCAGCCATAACTGCAGTTTTATGTACAGTCTGTTCACTCCATTAGTGGAAGGATATGATTTCCATAAAGGGAGTAGAGAGGCAACTTATCATAATGGGTGGCATGGTGGCACAGTGGTTAGCACTGCTGTCGCAGAGCACAGGGTCCCAGGTTCGATTCCAGCCTCGATAGACTGCCCGTGTGTAGTTTGCACATTCTCCCGTGTCTGTGTGGGTTTCCTCTGTGTGCTCCGGTTTCCTCCCACAGTCACAAAGATGTGCAGGTCAGGGGAATTGGCCATTCTAAATTGCCCATAGGTTATGTGTGTTAGTCAGAGGGAAATGGGTCTGGGTGGGTTACTCTTCGGAAGGTCGGTGTGGACTTGTTGGGCTGAAGGGCCTGTTTCCACACTTAAGGGAATCTAATCTAATCGAACATTGTCAGGGCTTGAAAATTGCAACTAAAAGGAATCTTTGTGCAGGCTAGTGCTGCTTTCATTAGAAAAGGGAAGGCTGAGGGCTGATTTAATTAAGGTGCATAAAATAATGGACAGTGGAGAGGGAACGCCTGTATCTCCTAGTAGGAGGTCTATTACCAGTAAGCACAGATTTGAGGTGATGGGTACAAGAGGGAAAAAAATGTTTTTACTCTTTCTGGAATTCACAATCTAGTTTGGTGGTTGAGACAAAAACTTTCAACCATTGAAAAAGAATCTGGTTCTGCATCTGAAATGCTATACCAGCAAGGGTATGGACCAGGTGCTGATAAATAGGATCAGCGTGGGTAGTTTATTAGTTCATTCAACTACACAGACATAATGGGCCAAATGGCCTCTTCCGATGCCGTGGCCTTTTTATGGTTCAACAGATCTGAGAAGGTAGAGGTAAGTGGACCACTCACTTTTTGGACTTCCTCCATCAATTCACCAAAAAAACATAATACCGACCCAGCTTGTGCAAACCAAATGTATTTCCAGAAGAACTGACATTTGTAAAACAAACCAGCAATCCAATGATAGTAATAAAGGGAGATGGTCCAGTTTGGTCTACTTCAGGAAGAGGAAGAGGTGTGAGTCACCTACCTGGGGTAAAAAGGCTGTTCAGGTCACGTATTATGACACGAAATGAAGGCCTGAAGTCTGGATCATAATTCATGCAGAAATTGATGAGATTGGCTAGCTCTAGCCACTTAGGTGCAGGAAGTTGATGCTTATCTTCATAAAACTGCAGTTTCTGTTCAAACAAAAAGCACAATTTTAACACAAATTAAAGATAATTTAATATGACTTGCCACAAACTTCAGGAATGGTCAGGCTTCTGCTCATCTTCAAAATACTAAAAGTTGTACATAAAATACACAAAGTCAAAGTGGGTGTATCCATTATTATTGTAAGTGACATCCTATCTATAAATTAAGATGCGTCTGCTAGTATTACTTTACAATGAATTTGATCTCTTTATTTATATTTGACTTAAAAGCAAGATTTCATAGTTAGATCTTGTTTGTTGAAATGGTAATATTTGAATGAAATAATGTCTTTTCTTCCTGCAGATGCCACCTGATCTGCTGTGGGTACCCATGGTTGTAGTCCCCCCTTCCCCCTTATTTTATTTAACGTCATGCCCAGACACCCACCAGGAGTGGAAACAGACAGTAATCCTTGCCCATCATGGTCCTTCCAAGCAGAGTTATTTTCTAGTGGCTGTTTTCACACTGTCATAAAAAGCAGTTTGTATGTGTGTTCAGTGTTACTTACCCGCGTGGAATCAAATGGGCCCAGTGGTTTATCTCCACCACTGCAAATCTCCCACAAAGTGGCACCAAAACTCCATTTGTCTGTTGCCAGATTCAAGTTCTTGGGATCCTCGATGCATTCTGGCGGCACCCAGGGAATCCGTTCAATGAGAACTGCAACATGAAACAGTTTATCACAATACAAACAGCAGGCCAATGGAGAGTGAGGCACCAAAATTAACTTGATCACAATATTGTACAACGTGAAACATAATCAAGGGCTTTCTGATTAAAATGGAATGAAGTTGAAACTGGTTATTGACAATCTTATTGCTTGCATACAAATAAGCCACTTGACTTCTACATGAGGATGAAGGTACCTAAAAATACTGCCTCCTCCAAATCCTTCTGAGACACAGTCTTTCAGAAACCAGATTTATTTTCAGTGTTTCTCTTAACTCTGGCAAAAACATCATATCAGTGCTTGTTTTGTTGAATAACTGGAAAAAGTTCTTGAGGTGCTATAGTCAAACAAAATACTGACCCTCTTTATTCATAAAATACTTAGAGACAACAATGTATCTGGCCCATTTGAACTATCCATCTGAAGATATTCTTGGATTCAAATGCAGAATCAGTTGCTCCTTAAATGTAATTCCAGAACTATACTGCATTCGGAAGTTTAATTCACATGTCAATCACATTATGGCAGAAAGTGAATGTTCAAAGATGAACTTCTACTATCTTTAGCCCATTAATTAATGTAGATTAATATTTTGGGTAAAATATCTTGTGCACTGTTAACAATTGCATACACCTTTAGAAGATCACCTTGCAGATGAAGCCTTGTGGACTGTGAAATTTTAACATTTTCAGTCATTCCCCATACCACAGATCCCTAACACTAGAGGGCACACTTATTGTTCTTCCCTTTCCTGCCTCTCATCCTCAAGTACTTCTTGATCATCAGACGGAATGGAACATTCATGGTGTAAACTCTTTAGAACACTGGAATTTGATAATTATCTCTAACAATAAAACTTTGTAGTTATTAGATATGGGACTCTCGATCCAAAGGTCATGGGTTCAGGTTCAAAGTTGGGTGAACAATTGGTTTTCTTTACTATTTTCGAACTTTCTGTTATTGATTTTTTTAAAATTAAGATTAATCAAATTCGAATTTACAACCAAACTTTTCTGAATTCATCAAATGTTCGAAATGTCATTTACTGAAGTTTCCTGATTATAGTCAGTTCTGCTAAAAGTAGTAGTTCCATTCTTGTGCAATCCTGTGTTATAAGGAAATTGCATAATAGCAGCACCATTTAAACTATTGAGGCGGAATTGCATTATAGTGAATTCACATTCACAAAACACATTGTGACAGAACCACCTGTATATATTTTCAGCATTTACTGAATCATAAGTTCTATGGAGTAAACAGTTGAAAATAATATGACTAGAACTTGCAGTTGGTTAAGGACTGCACAACCCTAAACTGAACTTCATTGTTAGTCTCAGTTGAACTAATTTGTTCATTTTATCCAAGCAGCTGACACTGACAGAGGCAGCAACTGCACATATGAAACAAGTGCTTCCCCTAGTATCGCAGCACAAACACTGCATTCACCTATTATAATTTGTTTTGTTTATGGTTCTTTGATCCACATGGAGAGAGACTGGGACTTGATCTATACATGTTTTCCCCCTTGTCTCATGTGAGCATTTTATATGTTGAAACATTAGGATTCCATGGGCACTTGTCAACAGTATTCCATTTCAAAATGAACTTAAGGAGAGAAGAAGGAACTGGTAGAGAACTGTTTTACAGTGATTTCCATTTAAATGGACGTCAAGTTATCAGTTTACATATCAAATATGAGAAAATATATTAAGCTTGTAGGTAGTCCAATAAAAATAGCAGAGCCTATTAACATTCTCAGTAATGATGTGGAGGTGCCGGTGTTGGGCTGGGGTGGACAAAGTCAAAAATCACACAATACCAGGTTATAGTCCAACAGGTTTAATTGGAAGTACTAGCTTTCAGAGTGTTGCTTCTTCATCAGAATCACTCCACAGCTACACAGTGAAGGAGCAGTGCTCTGAAAGCTAGTACTTCTAAATAAACATTCTCAGTAAAAGATCTTCTGCACTGTAGGCAGGAGGTTGAAGCATTTTAGATTATATTAATTCTATGTCGAATTAGAATTAAAACTGCATCCCCATTAACATTCCCCAAAGAGGTCAAAAGACCTCGCAGTTGGAATGGCATTTCTCAGGATAAGTCAAACAAACACAAGCACTATGAAATAAATAACATTAAAGTTATTGCAGCACAGGAGGTGGTCATTCAGCCTACCATGACTGCACTAGCTCTTTAGATGATCACTTAGTGCCATACTGCAGATAATTGAAGTCAAATGGTGCCCAATGAAAGAACACCCATCTGTGCGACAGCAAACTCGAGAAGCTCATTCCAAATACTTAATAGTAATTTCAAAAATCCAATCTGGGACACAGATTTTAAACACACAAATTCATGGAGGAAGAGTAATACAAGTTTTGTTCACAGAGTACAACACTGTGCATGCATGTGTTTGGGAGTGCGGAGACAGCAGGGGATCAGTGTGGAGTTTTAAAATGGAGAACATGGAATCAACATGAATTAATGTTGAGGTAATCAATAAGCCATTGAGTTAGCTGGAGGAAAGTAGTGTTTCTAGTTTTGGTTGAAATACGACACCAGTTCTAAAATGTGCCAAAAACAAACTTCCAAACAATTGTGGAGTGGAAACCGGAGTTAAATAATGTAAGGGTTTTGACATCAACAAAGCTTTAAAAAACCCCCAAAAATGTACACACACTGCACAACTGACTAAGTCAATATCCATTAAAGAGAGATCCTTACCATCTTTCGGTAGAACCATCATACCGACTCCAGGATCAGCAAGCTTTATAAATGGAGGGTTTCCAGTTTTCCGGTCCTCTTCCCTGATCATCAGGACATTCTTGGCGCAAACGTTTCCATGGACAAGGTTTCGGTCTTCCTACATTTGGAAGAAGTGTCAGAATGCAACAAAAGCCAAAAATAAAATGGCCTCATGCTTAAAATTTATGAGAAACATTTCTGGGATGAAGGGCTTTAGCGATGTGGATCGACTGATCCCTCCTTGGTAAAGGTCAGGTGGAGTAAATATTTCATAGAAGTGTACAAAGTAATGAATCCAGATATAGATAACCAGAGAAGATGAAACTGTTCCCATTGTCAGAAGGATCAAGAGCCAGAGGGATCACTTTAATGAGATTGGCAAAGAACCATAAGTAGGAGCAGGATTACAGCATGCGACCTTTAAAGCTACCAAACAATACAATCACGGCTCAACGTGGGCTTCAACTTCACTTTTTCAACAGTTTTCCACACCCCTCAATTCCCTCAGAGTCCAAAATCTGTCTACCTGGAGCCTAAGTGCATTAAACAATGCTGCATCTGCAACCCTCTGACTTATACAGTTCCAAAGATTCACCACCCTTCCAGTAAAGCAATTTCTCCCATCTCAGTCTTAAATGATTAGCCCCTATCCTGACTGCATCTCTCTGTTTCAGAGTTTCTCACTAGCAGAAAAAAATCTAACAACACTTGTCAAGTCTCCTTTGTATATTTCAATGAGATCACTTCTCAGTCATCTAAGTGCAAAACAATATTGTTGTAAATAGGTGGCTGAATAAATTTAGTCAATGTCTCCTCCAAGGGACTAATCTAGTGAACTTTCACTGTATTGACTCAGATGCAAATATATCCTTGCTTAGATATAAACACCAAAGCTACACAGAGTCCTCTAGGTGTACTTTCACTAAAGTCAATATTGTAGCATGGATTTCAGTAATCCCCATCTTTGTTCAAATCATTAATACAAATTGTACACAGCTAAATACCCAAAACTGATGTCTGCAGAATTTCACGAGTCAGTGTCTTCCAACTTCAGACTGCCCTACTTATGCCTACACTTTGCTTCCTGTCTATTGCCCAAACCTTTTCTCCATGCCAAGACATTCCTCAAATCCATGAGCACTTATTTTGCTTATCATCTTTTTCATGGAACATTATTGAACTCCTTTTGGAAATCCAGATGCATTACATCTGCTGATTCTCTTTTATCAACTGTACCAGTTACATCTTCAAAAGACTCAAATACAATTTCCTTTTTATAAAACCATGTTGGATTTTTCTAATCTTATTGTAATTATTTAAGTGTATTGCTAGGAATCCTTAATAACAGATGCCAGTGTTTTCTTAATAATTGATACTGGGCTAACTAGCCCACAGTTCTTCATTTTCTTTCCCTCCACTCTCTTAAATTGTGGTGTCACATTTGCTAACTTACAATCTGTTTGGACCATTCAAGATTCTGGGATAGTTTGAAAAGCATAGCCAGAGCTTCCACAATTTCTACAACTCTCTTTTAGAACCGAGGAAATAGGCCAATTTAGCTTAATTTTTTCAAGGTTTCATCTCATGTAATATTCATTTCCTCATCTTTATAAGCACACAGTTAACATTCTCTCAAGTGTGCAACTTCTGCTTATCACAAAAATCAAAACATCTGTTCATGATTCCCATTTCCTTATTCACGACAATCATTTTCGGGGCAGCATGGTGGTTCAGTGGTTAGCACTGCTGCCTTACAGCACCAGGGACCCGGGTTCGATTCTGGGCAACTGTCTGTGTGGAGTTTGCACATTCTTCCAATGTCTGTGTGGGGTACCTCCGTGTGCTCTGGTTTCCTCCCACAATCCAAAGATGTGCAGGTTAGGTGAATTGGCCATGCTAAATTGCCCATCGTGTTAGATGCATTAGTCAGGGGTAAATGTGGGTGAATGGGTCTGGGTGGAGGGTCGGTGTGGACTTGTTGGGCCAAAGGGCCTGTTTCCATACTGTAGGGAATTTAATCTAATTTCTTCGTTTGATGCTTCCAAAGGTTCAAGTTTAATTTAGCTACTCTCAAGCTTTCTATATACATGCAGGAATTCATAATTAGTTTGCTCTGTTATTCTTTCTGTTCAACAGTTTGGTACCCCTTTGTTGGTTGATAAAACATTTGGACTTGCTGCTATCCCCTCCAACGTTATGGACTCTTATGTTAATCTAATATTATCCTTAACTTATTGAGTAAACCGTGGATAAATTTTTCTTAAAGTTTTATTTTTTACCCAATCAACTTGGGCAAGCTCTCCCTTCATACCCTTATGTTTGTTTGACTTGAAGATTCTTGCTTGTGATTGGATTATGTCTCTTTTAAAACAACGTGGAATTCAATTGTGCAAAGATCATTATTTTCCAGTGAATCTTTTACAATTATGTTACTAAGTAAAATTGTCTCATTAAATAACAGTAGAACTAAAATAGCTTTAGCCCTAGCTGGATCTACAATCTGTAGAATGTTTTATGATGGTTCCTTGAAACAACAAACTCATTTTCGAGACCGTCAGTGATTAATCAATAATGAATAATGGATAATCTACACCATGGCAAGATTTATAGTAGTCAAGGTCTGGAACATATTGCTTGAGTGCATAGTAAATGCAAAATCAATCGTGTGTTTCATAGGTGAATTGTAAAATTATGTGAGAAAGGAAAAAGGTACAGCATTACGGGAGAAGGCGGCAGGAGAATAGGAGCAGCTGAGTTTCTTTTCCAGAGTTGACATGGATATGACAGGCTGATTATGAAATGGATGAATAAAAAATATGGTTCACAGATCTCTTTTGTTCTTCCTTCATCCATTCCTTCATAAATCTATGGACTCAGCATAGACTAGAGGTGAGGCAAAGTGCAGACTGCTTGAAGGACTGTAAATGCTGAACATTTTGTCGCCCTGGTGTAGATGAGGCCCCATAGTGAGCAGTGAACTCAGTAGGCTAGTTTCAATAAAGTGCAGGTCAACCATTGCTTTACCTGGAAGGTGTGTCTGGGACCTTGGAGAATGAGGGGGTGGTGGTAAATGGGCAAGTGTTACTTCTTCGGCCATTGCATGGGAAGGTGCTTTGATTGCATGGGAGGTATGTTGAAATGGGAAGAGGTGTAGACCAAAGTATCCAAGATTGAGCTGTTCCTTTGGAATGCTGACAAGGCAGAGGAGAGGAATATTTGTCTTGTGTTGGAATCTCAATGGAAATGATAGAGATGGCAGCATATTACCCTTCAGATATGGAGGCTGGTGGGGCAGAAAGTGAGGGTAAGGGGCACCCTGTTGTTGTATGGGGGAAGGGAAGAGGTGAGGGCAAAATTGAGGGAACTGGGTTGGACATGGTTGACAGGGCCCTCAGTCATGGCGGAAAGAAATTGTCGGTTGAAGAAAAAGGTGGACATTTGAGGCTCCCCTGCAGAAGGTGCCATTGTCAGATCAGATGCAGCAGAGATGGAGAAACCGGGAAAATGGAATAGTGTCGTTTTAGGGTGTGTGGATGTGTAGTCAATATAACGGTTAGAGTCAGTTGGTTTGTAATGAAATCACCCTGTGCTAATCTCGCAATTATGGCTCGATCATAAGTTTGGTCTGATAAAGGCTCACATGAAGTATCTTGGGATATTTTACTCTATTAAAGGCAGACATACTTCACACAATGACACAAACATTAAAAACTAGGGATATAGCTACTACATTTTTCAAAACTGCTGAAGCGCAATTCAGAATCTTCACTTACTAAAAAGTGCATTGCCCAAGCCAGTTGTTTCGCCACCTCCAGTTTCCACAGGATGTTCACATTGTTTTTGTTTCTCTTCAAATATGTGTCCAACGATCCAAACTTCACATACTCCTGAACCATGATATCTGAAACCAAAAGGAGAAGGAAAGACAGAAAACACATTCAGCTAAAGTACGCCAAATAGCTCAAAGTTCAAAGGGCAGAGTTCCATTTCAATCAATTCCAACATTGGGGAGGTACTCAAAAAAAAAAGGAAGTAGGATTAGAAAGCAGTTAGTTTCAAAGTAGGCTCTGCATGGCATGTCACTTATGGCAGTGCAGGACTAAGATTCAGATCAGTTATTTCAGAGCTATCTACTTCTGAAAGACTCCACCACTGTACTCAGAAATTATTTACGTTAAAATTGACAAAGCTAAGTATTCAAGACGTGGAGGAACCGATGTTGGACTGGGGTGGACAAAGATAAAAATCATACAACACCGAGTTATAATCTAACAGGTTTATTTGGAAGCACTAGCTTTCGGGGTGCTGCTCTTTCATCAGCTACCTGATGAAGGAGCGATGATCCGAAAGCTAGTGCTTCCAAATAAGCCTGTTGGACTATAACCTGGTGTTGTATGATTTTTAACTAAGTATGTTCAAGACTGAATAGATACACCGTTTTAATCAGTAAAGCAATCAAGGGTTATGGGGAAAATAGCCAAAAGTGGAGTTGAGGATTATCAGATCAGCCACGATGTCAAACTTCTGCTCCAATGGAATTATGATAAATAACAATACATTCGGGCAACAAAGAATTTATTTTCTATGTAATGAAATACCTCCCAGTATGGTTTTGAAAAGCTTTTACCAGCATGGAAGGATCTAGTTTACTAGTGAAGTTGCTGTGGTTTCCAGCTGATGTGACAACTTAGTCTTGTGACATCATTCTAATATTATTGCATTCTGATGAATAGAACTGTGAGCAAAATTTCTATTTTCAGACAAAAAAAATGTTTTTCTTAGAACGTCTTCTGTTACAAAATGGCAAAGAGTGAATAGTACTTTCAATAGGAACACCTTTGAGTGTACAAACACTGGGAGTGATAGTTGTCCTTCTTAATTGATGGGTAGGCAGAGTAAAGAGTGGAACTTACTATTTACTCCTTCACACTCGTTCCAATCACTGCAGTCTTTTGCTCACAGGTCACTGTGAGAATCAATCAGGAGGTTCACACTTGGTTCAACTCCACTACACTCTCCTCCCCATAACTTACCACTTCCACAACAGGAAGGCAGATCTAGCCTCAGCACAGTATGGTTCAGAATTGTACACGAGTGGCCATCACTTCATGCAGCATGAGGCTTTTATCAAAGATGCATTAAGGTCCTTGGACTCCATGTAAAATGGGAACTAAAGCAAGTGTATAACATTCTAAGCAGGCTTGGCAGGGTAAATGCTGAGCGGTTCATTTGCCAGGGTGGAGGTTTGAGAGTTGAGAGTGTGGTACTGGAAAAGCGCAGGTCAGGTAGCTTCCGAGGAACAGAAGAATCGATGTGTCAGGCACAAGCCCTTCATCAGGAATCAGGCAAGGATGTATAAGTGACAGGTTAGGGGAACTGTGTTGGTAGATGGTGAGTGAGGCTATGAGTGAAACTGAATCAGAAAAACAATCATCTTTCCTCTCCATCCCGCCCAGCACCACAAAAATATTTCTACATAGATAGTTTTGAGAGGAGAGAAAGGCAGAGTGAAGGGTCCCCATTGTCCAGTGAGCTCCACTGAGGCCAGTTCAGCATGTGCTCCCACTAGAGGTGAACCAAGGTCAGTGTTAATTAAACCCAACCATTTTCCTTGGCCCCAGAACACACCTCCTGCCCTGGTGATCAGAACGTAAAGCCTAGTCTGTCTCTCTCTAGCTCTGCTTCTTAACATGAGGAGAAGAAAATGTATCACTAGCTTTTCTGGCTGGCATTTTTTTTTAAATGGCCATGCTGTTAATTATTCATTTCAATAATAAAGTTATTGTTTTGGAATTTTTTTTCAGAAAAAGGAGTAGGCCATTCAGCCCTTTGCCACTGAATAAGACCACGGCTGATCATCCTACTCAGTACTCTGATCCTGCATTTTATCCACACCCTATGAATCCTTCAGATATATCACCTTTTTCTTGAAAAGGTTGGATATTTTGGCCTCAACTGCTTTTTGTGGTAGAGATTTCCATGGGCTTACCACTCTGGGTGAAGAAATTTCTCAACTAAGTGCTAACCAATATCCGTAGACAGTGATTCTGGTTTTGGGCTCCCCAGTCCTTCTGCTTTTTAAAAAATCTCTGTCAACTTACTTTCAGTGAATGGTGTATAAGAATACAGGGAGTCGCTGCACTGCCTTCTTTCCCAACCTATCACTATTCAGATAATAATATGAATTGCAGTTTCTGCTACGAAAGTAGGTAACCTCACATTTATCTACATTATATTTCAATGGCCATGCGTTGTCCCAAATCACACCAAAACATTTTAGAATTTTCCTCTCAGCTTTGTCATTTATAAATTAATTTATCCTGTTCTGGCAAACCTTACTTTCTTGACACTTGCTCATTGCACCCACTCCCTCGAACCCTTGAGCGAGAGAAAACTGAAATGTGCCTACTACTCCCATTCAAAAAGGTTGGACAACCCTGCTATAAATGGCAAACATATTGCAGTGGTGGAGGAAGTAAATGTTAAAGGTGGTGTACGAGGAGTTGAATTAACCAATAAATATTCTTAGAATCTTCTGTATTAGGAAAATAATTTTTTTTCCCCTCAGATTTGTATCTAACTGGTGTTAATATTTAATTTTTGGTCATCATTTTCAGTAAACACCATTTCTGAAAAATCCTGCTCCAAGAATCTGTTTGCCTCTGGCATTTCAATTAGGTATTTGTAAACATTCTTATGAGAAAGGGATGATTACCTGCGTATCCACCAACCAGAGGCACAAAAATAGAAATAAAAGCTTCAGAACTGTTTACTTACTCTCTTCACCACACACACAGATTCCATAATTCAACACCAAGTGCTTATAGGACAGTTGGCTCATCATACTTGCAGCCTCGAAGAAGGACTGTAAAAGAATCCCAGAGACAATAAGATACTTTTACTACATTAATTGTTACTGTATTTGAAATTTGTCTAAGGATTTGACATATTTTGTGTTGTGAAAGACACAATGAAGGTGCTAGATCTTATTTTTCTGGACACATTGATTGTGCCATTGTGGTTTTCTTGCATTCAGTAGTTGCCCTTCTGTTAAAGATAGTCACAATGACTACTTGCTATTTAATTTGAATAATTATTACATACTAAGCAATAATATGCCTTTCAATTAGATCAGAATTCAAAACACAAGTGTGGTCAGCGGTCTTAAATGCTCAGAAGCATCCTGCATTTTGAATCCCTCTATTAGAACAGCAAGTCCTCACTTAAAGCTGTGGGTTCTACTCCTGAAAATCATGATATCAACAACTTTAGTGGAACACAGATTCCCACAGAAATCAGTGTTAAAGCTGTAGTTAGGTTCTTTCAGACATTTCTGCCTTTAAAAAAAGTGTATTGGTTATAATACAGTACCATACATATACAGTATCGTGCATTCCTAGCTCTAATCACTTCCGAGATAAAAGAAGTTACTAAATATAAAATTAACACAGTACACTTGGGTATTTCAGAACATTTCTCAGCAGAAAACAAAATACATTTCTAGGTTTAAGCGATGCACAGTCAAATGGCTACATTCATAAATAACATGACCTCTAAAACCAAATAAGTGAGAAGTTATAACTTCCAACCTTGAATTATAATGCAATATAAATGAAAATTCTGTAAATACTGTAAATGTTAAAATTACACTCATCTGTTGAAGTGTTAACTGATTAGACCACTTGGCTCCATCTAGTGGTCAGTGTAGGAAGCAGCTCAAGTCCAGAATGACATGCACTGACCAATCTCGGCCAGTACGTGAAGCCCAGCACTTCAGAGCAGGAGAAGTGAAGACACAGATAATAAAAGAGAGCACGAATGAGAGTTGGGAGGTCAGGAGGGAAAAGATATTGAGCAGGAATGGGAGGAATGCAAGGAGAAAAATGGGAACAATGGCAGGGGAGGAGAAGTCCTCAAGTGTAGTAACAGATGTTAGGGATCTTTAAAAGTAGGAACAAAAAGTGGGAGCTGGATGGGGAAATGGGAACTTCAGGACTAAGTGTGGGAGCAGAGGCGCGGGAGAACTATCCACAGTGTGGCTGGCTAGAACAGAAGCTTTGTGACAAGCAATATGAAAGTGAAACCCACAATGTTAAATGTATTGTCATTACCTTATTCACAAAGTTAAAACAAAGCAACTTCAACAGAGTCAACTTTAAACAGAACCTACCGTATATTAAAGGGTTGACTGGAAAAGGAACAGTAGCCAAAATAAAAATCAGAACTGTAACTGCAAGTCTCTGCAAATGGTTTAGCTGAAGTAGGTTGCTGTTCTGTGGACCCTGTTTAACTGCTGGCATCCACCCAAAGGTCAACTCCAAAACTTGATTCAATCCCATCCACATAAAGAATCCATAACGATTACAACTGGCTGTACATGAAGAGTGGCATCACAGCCTTTCACTCAGTTGGTTTATCTGTTCAGTTCAACATCTCTCTTATATTTAAATACCCCCGAGTTGATTATCTGATACCAGTCTATTAATGCAATGTTATATCGAAGCATCTTTGTTTGAAAAAAAGGCATAATAATATTGCATTTTCTGGAAAAATATGGCAGAGTTTGAAATTGCTTTAAAAGCAAACATACCTCTGAGTAATTTCTGTGTGCTTTTTCTAGGACCTTTAGTAGAACGTCTGTCTTGTGTACCTTACCATAATCTCCCAGTTCTACGCGCACGCCTTTGAAGATTTTGGTGAATGTTCCTTGCCCAAGGCTTTCACCCTATGGACAAAACAGCACAAAGAATTCATGCAGGAATGTTTGTGTTCCGAATCTTGCCAGTCAACATTGCTCATTAGTAATTACATTGGGTTAATTTCTTTAATTTCAAGATTTAAACAGATTCCTGTTTTAACGTAATTTTCTCCCTCCTGTTTCTCACTATTTGATACCCTAGTAACTAAAAAAAATTGCAACAACTACGAGGATTCTACCCTTCAAAAGGAACTATAATCAACTGCACTTTTATATTAAGGGGCAATCCTAATCAAGTTAAAATGACTTATCTAAACTCCTGCGTAATGTGAAATACTTCTATTTCCCACATTTGTCTCCTGATTCATTTTTTAAAAATATAACCTTCCATGGGACATGGGCATAGTTGGGAGGTGGGGGTGGTGGTGGTGATGATCGATGGGATGGGGTCAAACCAGGGGGGACGTGGGAGGGGAGGCTTCAGCAGTGTTGCTGGTCCCTTACACACAAATGTGTGTCTGCCCAGAAACAAACCCTGAGACAGAGAGAGGGAGCAAGACAGGCAGAGCGAGGAAAAAGGAAACTTAAAAAAAACTCCGAGCCCCAGAGGACAGACTATGAATCAATTAACCGAATAATCAAATATCCAAACAAATACTGCCCACCCATCTCGTTTGGATAATCGAGGTTCCTCTGTACATTTTTTGAAAAGAAAAAGGTGCTGGATTTATGCAGCTAAACACTTGTCTCTTTAAGATAAAAGAAGGTTTCCGACTCCATGATTTGGAGATGCCAGTGTTAGACTGGGGTGTACAAAGTTAAAAATCACACAACCTGGTGTTGTGTGATTTTTATTGACGAACTCCACAACATAGTAAACACAGCTTCAATGGCAAATTTATTCTTGGCCAGCTTCTGTTCCAAGTCAGTTGCAAAACAGAATATTCACAAACAGCAACACATGTTGACAACTTACAAAAACCAAATCTTCTTTCCTGATTGTGTGAAAAATCATTTGGCTGACATTGTGCCTTTGCAATGTCGGGGATGTTGGCACATCAGATGCACTGTTGCTTCTCAAGATCAGAAGATTAGATTTATCTGTAGACATATTACAGTATGGGTATAAATAAAAAGCAAACCATGAAATAAAACACAACTAACTTTATTCAATTGCATTCCACTAACCATTAAACACATTAGTTACAATTATTGTTCCTCTTATTGACAAGGTGTTTATTCATTCTCACCTAACAAGGAATTTGCTCCTTTTTCTCTGATTTTCCACCTGCTTATTTTTTGACTGAGGGAAGGCAGCCAACCAGCTATTGCAAAACCTCTTCATGTGAATTTTGGACAGGCACCATACAGGTTCAGTACGAAGTTTCAAAAGGAAATGAGACAAGTACTTGAAGGAGAAAAATTGCATGTCACTGAGGCAAGTTCAGGGAAATAGGACAGTTCTTCTAAGGAGCTGATGCAGGTAAATTGATTTCCAAATCGTGCTAAGATTCTCTCATACTTCTTCCAATGCTAATTATGCATGATCACTAGGCAGCAAATTCAAATGAACTGTCAGCCTGAGAGCCAGTTACACATTGATGTTTGCTTCCAAATAATGATTGACTGCAGCTTTTAAACGTTTTCCATTTTATTTGCCTGCTTTGGGTATGTTTGACAGTTATCTTCTGAAGATTTATTTTCTGTAAGTACCTACCTTTCAGAGAACCTTGGAACACATCTTCTAGTACAAATGCATTAACTTTACTTGTTTCAGCATCAAGACTTCTAGAATTGGCAGACTTTGAAATCAACCATAGGAAACAGGGGTGACACAGATTCAGCCCCTCAAACATGCTCCTGCATTCACATTGATCCTGACTGATCTTCGAGCTAAACACTGTTTTCTTTTGCTATTCCCACATCTCATGTTTTTCAAATCCAGAAACTGATCAATCTCATTATTCAGTATACTTCATGAATGCAACTCCAGTGTCGTCAGGAAGGATTCCAAAGGTTCTCTAAGTGAAGAAATTCCTGCTCTTTTCAGTCCTAAATGGTCTGCACCATGATTCCAGGTTTTAGACCCTCCACACAAATAGGGAAAACATTCTTGCTACATCTACTTTGTTCATCTATATAAGAATTTTGCATTTCTGAATGAGCTCATCTTTAACTTTTCTAAAATCTAGAGAGCACTATCCTGGTCTCCTTGGGACAATTTCACACGTCAGGAATCAGTTCGGTGTATATTTGTTACATACTCTATGATAAATATTACCTTTCATGAATAAGGAAATGA